>NW_019214223.1:0-78769 GCF_002532875.2 Varroa jacobsoni
AGTGTGTACTATATATATATATATATATATATATATGTTTAAGTGTGTGCATGGCAGAAATGTGCGTATGCCTGTGGGCGGTGGTTGACGTATGTATATATAAAGTCATATCTTGCCACGGAACAGTTTCCACCATGACAGCTTTGATAGGCTACTACAACTACTGCTAGGACCATTCTGATGAGGGTGTCGGTTCGGCAGGCTGCGGAGTCACGTTTAAATTCAAAATCCAAACGATGGCACAAGCAAACGCCGAATGAAGAGACACTTCTGCGCTGTTACCGCTGCTGCCGGGAAATAGTCAATTGCTAGTGACAGAGGCAGCAAATAGTACGAAGCATAAATTGAGTCCCGAGTGAGGTTAGCTGCCGGACAGCCCCCTTGCAGGCCTCCTGCTATTTTTCCTAACGACGCTTTGCCCTATCTTGTGTTTAGGGCTATTGGCGTATGCAAAGTGAACCCGATTCGGTAAACGCCTAAACTCAACACCATTCTTTCGATCGAGGACTGACTATTCGACTGGCGAGGAGCGATCGAGGCCGCCATATATAGACGGACTGACTGCTCCTTGATCGTAACTGTCATCGTCGTTGCGAAATAGACCCTATGAGGTTTAGAAAATACAGAATAGGAAAAGAATGAGAGAGGCGAAGCATTCGAAATTGAACCGAGTTTATTCGGACGTCTCTAAAAATGTCAATAATTGGCGTGCTGGGAGTCCGTGCTGTGAGCAGAAGAGGCAGGCTAGCATTTGAAATATTTTATGGTTTGCGGTTTGCTTATCCATCAAAAGAAAGCTTGTATAGCCCTTCCGTCGTATCAGGCAGTTTGCGTAATGGCGAAATAATCATACCACGGATGAAAAACACGAACGATCTCTGCGGTATGTTAAACAACAAAAAGCAAAATTTTCGTTTACTGCTGGGCTCTCTCGATCAACGAGCTACGACAGCTCTAAATTAGCGTCAAACATACACTCCCAGTATTGAAGCAGTGACTAAAAACAACGTCCGTGTTAAATGCTTCTTATTCTAATGCTGAGTTTCAAGCTAGTTTACCTTGACAATTTATTTCAATCATAATGAACCCGACATAACAAGTCATACTTGTTTTTTTTTTTACAGAACAAATAGTCGGCATTTACGGGCACCAAGCATATCTTGCGCTAGTTTGTAAGCTAATGTTTCGTAATCCATGACCGGCCCTTTCCGGATATTAGCATTCCTCATTGCAATTGTTCTATTCGCATTGGGCTGGTACTTAAGCACCCACTTACGTCACATTTTCTTTTGAAACCTAGCTTGCAATCTAGAATACATACTCTATGGTGTTTAATGTATTTATTTGCATTTCATCCGATTCAGCTGACAGACGGTATGGGTCCGTGCAATATAGCGTGCACCCGTTTCTTCTCCATCTGGCCAAAGGCAAAAGGGTCCTTCGTTTCCAAGGATCACCTGCTTTATATTGTGCGACTGTTCTCCGTTCGGCCATGGCCTCCGATTCTATGGTCGGCCGATGGTATAAAGGCTAATGTCGTGGGCGTTGCGTCGCCTGGCTATTTTTGCTGCTCTTCTACTTTGCCTTCGACCCCCTACTCCAACTCTAACTTCTCCTTACTTTGAGATACACGGTCAGAGAGGCGCTTCGACTGCCGACTCTTGTACATAGTGTAGCGGGGTGAATTCAGAATTAGGAAGATGAGAGTGAAGTGCTGAAGCTAGTGTCGAGTAAGGAGGAGGCTTAACCTCTGACTTGAAATGGGCGTAGCATGGCAGCGAACTCAACGACTTCGTCCTGCTAGAAAACAGGCCTAGTAAGAAACAGAAACCGAAGAGACAAAAAACTTCAATTTATCTAATCTATAATATATATCCATAGTATAAGCAGAAGGTTCTCTGTGGTCTTCAGTTGCTCTGAAAATAGGAAGATGACCACAGTCGATATAATATCTAATCTATATACACAGTGAATATGTACCGACTGCGTTAAGTGGAATGGACCTATTGTCACCAAGCAGAAAAACGACCACATCTTTTTTACGAGTGCGATCCTACATGAGTATTAAAATACAGTGTGTTTTTGTCGCAATGTCAATTATACTGCCACCTCTCTTGAATCGAAGAAATAAGAACATATACGTATTTGTATACAATGTTTACTGCAAGTGCTACTGCTAGCAAGAAGGTCTGACGTTCGTATGGAGCTGTTGTTGAAAGCCCCGTCAACAATATAGCTACCTTGAACCTATCTGATTCAGTTCACAGACAAGACCTCTTTTCCAGGGGCGTTATGCATTCGGGGATCTGTCTCGCTTTTTCGTGTGTATCTACAGAAGCCATCACTACCACCCTGTACTCGACTATCATCCATATCCCATAGCCCTTGGCCCGTATTCTATGTCAAGCTCCCGACGTTCTTCTCGCTGTGGCACCCCACCAATGAAGATGAACGACGGTAAGCCACTTACGCTTCATCGTTGTCGCTTCGGCGCTTACTCTCCCGTTTTGAATATTCTTTTCTTGCTCTGCCCGTGCTACTCTGAGAACCTGCGTTCCCGCGTTGCTTATCTACGCGACCTGCGCTGCACTGAATGTTGCCGATAGTCTAGTCCTGAAGAGCCTATCTGCTCGTACTCTCCGCACCCCCACCGTCGTTCCCCTATCCCTCTTTTGGCTACGCACTCGTGGTGACTCCTGTCTGATTTCTTTCGCTCCTTCTTCATTCTTCATTTCCTCCTTGTGCTACTTTTTGCCGTCTCGTGTCGTCTCTTCGTGGCATTCTTCCGCAGCGCCATGCTATCAGCGAGCGAATGATAGAAACCAAGATGACGGGATAAAAGACAAGGATTCGAGCCATTCTCCTGTGTTCGTCCCAGCCGGGCTTCGGTCGGACCGGAGGTAGCAGCCTTAGTTTCGTAACCACCTTTCTTTCATAGTTCGATTCTTCTATCAACGTTATCGCGTCTCATTAGAAGCAGCCGCCGACGGCTAAGTTCACTACCACCTCCATCGCTACTGCGACGCTGGCAGCTTCGCCACCGCCGATAGCCGCAGCAGCAACAGCGCCGCCACCATCATCGCCTTCGATATGCGTATCGAAATGTGTCTATGGGTCTGTGTATATCTGTATGTGTGTGCGTGTGTCCCTGTGAGTATGTGGCTGGCAGACAAGTCGTGTGTCTTCTTTGCTACGTACGGCTTTAACCAAAAAAGACAACCGAGGCCTGCCTAATCCGACGTTCCCAGGCGCTCCTGCCCGAACTCCCGGCCAACGTGCGCCGGCAAAAGTCGACGCGCTCAAGAGGAAGTTCAACACGACACTTAACCTGCTTCAGTCGAGATTGATCACCGCGCGAAACATCATACAAGTCTGCACTTTCTTGGATACAATGGAACAAGAAGAAGCAGCAGCGATTGATGTCTCTCTCTAGTGAGCTGTTTCGCTCTTTACAAAAAAGTTCCACACACAGGCGCTGACAAGTTGACATTCATTCACTAGTACTGTGGCCCCGCGTCGATTGTAGTGAGCTGAAGTTTCAAAGTACCAGCGATGTAGCGTTGCCTGTACAGGGAAACAAGCACATACCGACAGGCTCATCGACTGAGTGGCTTGGAAGTTTAATCTTATCGATTTGCGCGTTTCTACGGTGTTATGCTTCCATTAAGTGGCAGTCCAACGTTGGTGCGGCAGAACTAACTACTATGCTACGCGTGCATCATCGCAAACATTTCTGTCACTTGAGGCCTGCTAGTTAGTTAATGTTTGATTACTTATTAATATGTGTACTTAGTGGCGCCGGTTAACTAAGCATATTTGGGTGCTCTGACCGGGCTGGTTTCGACATAATAAGTATAACTATTGTTCGCTGTTATGTAAGATATCGCTTTTGAGGAAGCCCCATGCATAGCAGGTAATCAAACTTATGAGACTGACCAGCCTCTGGGTTTGCGGACTTACACTCCACCTTTCTGATTGCCCTGTTTCCCGCCGAGCTTCTTAGCTCTACTTATGTGAATATGTCTCTAGCACTCCGTTTGATGTCGCCTGTGTTCTAAATCCTAGTTTTAGGACAGGATCGGCAGCCGAGGCCATACTTTCGCAGGCTTAATTGTCAATATATCGCTCTCAATGTATTAAATGCATGAACGTTTTTTTGCTTTTCTTGTCTCGTTTCGTACTCTAGCAATTGTGTGTCAATGATGCGATGTATAGGTTTATTTTCGTCGTACAGGTTAACCTTGATATATCGACGATACAGCCGCTTTCCTGCCCCTCAACGACATGGGTTGTAGGTGGCCCCTTTAGCCAAGGTGGACAACAGGAATTGCTACGAGTTAAGGCGTGCTCATCGTACGGGATCTTTTAGCACCGCTCTCGTGTGACTAAGAATCCCAAAAAGAAATCTTGGCATCGACATCGACAAAATAATGGACACTTCGAGGCCTCCTTGCGCCCTTTATTGCCCTTTTATGCCAGACTTCAACGACACACTACATAGAACTTGTGACGGATCGCTCGAGCGTGTGTTGTCTATACCTGTATGCATATGTCAGACCTAAAGTGCAAGAATAGAGCAGTGCTCTGCGGGTTGGTCGCTTAGCCGTCTGCTCGCCATCCCGAAAGGCGGTTTAAGCACACTCTGCTGCTTCTGCTGTTAGTAGCACGAAGGTGCCGTGAGCATAGCGTGACCAGAACCCTCCATGATAGCACCCGTCCCTGGCTAAGCATGTGCCCGTCTATATATGTGTGCAAACGCTCATCGGTGTTCGAATGAGATTCGGAAGAACACTACTAACCCCTCTACACGAAGGGCGTCTGCGAGTTATTTGCGGACGACGCGAACGTTCAGCGCCGAGCCTATGACAGAACATAAGCAGACACCCACCTATATGCCGAGAAACAACCATTAAATATACACACTTTTATTTTACACATATAATTGAAGTATGCACACTATGTATACACACATCTTTACCTATGTCAACAAAGATTAGCGTTTAGACGGAATTAAACTTTTCTAGCCGCACTTTGCTCACGGCTTGGTTTTTCTTCTATCCGGTGAATAAACAACAAAATGAGGAGATAGGGTCGTTAGTTCGACATGTCCGGCACGACAAGTTTCCTTCAGATGACCTACTGGCCAGCGAATGTGTCTCTCATTCGTGCCATGCGCAACCCAAGAATGACAGCGTTACTTAATACAATATGTACGAGGGGCGCAGCCATTGCCCCTTCACCAGCTGTTCCGTGTGCAAGCCAGTGCTGCAATCAGAAGAGGAACGACGTATATTATTACACGATAGGCTACGGGACGAGTTTCCTTTTGTTTCACTTCGTGGACACGTTTTGTATACCGGCACAAACAAAAACGAGGACTACGATAACAGTCATAATTACTGCCACGTTTGTGCGCAGAATCCAGTGGCCCGAGTCATTGTGCATCATGAGGCATCTTTCCTTTTCCCAGTCGTTTAACTGTATATAAACAGTCTCTGCGTAACGTCCATGTTTGGGTGACAATCGTACCCTTGCTAAATCAATGCATAATTATATGATACTAAGCATTCTCCTATGTTCATAATGTTGCATTGCTTTATTACAGTTTCGACTACTTGAATGGATTTATCAAAACAATTAAAGCTCTAAAGCGACAACGGAAGCAGGAGAATAGCTGGGCAGAATCATTTAGTGTTGTCGTTGCGGGCATGCGACGCTCGTAGCTAGCGTGCTCGGCCCTATAGACGTCACTCTGTCAAAGCAGTCAGCTTTCGTTTCGGATTCACACACAGCCACACGAAACCCAATACGAAAGCAGGCCCAGAGGCTAAAAACTAAACACCCCCAAAGTTGTTTGGTTAACAAAGCCAAAGTTGCCCCTGGACCCGGTTCGTTTCCCCTTTTCGCCACCAGTCTGCACCGTCTATGTCTGTCGCATTAGCTTACGGTGGCCGACGATTTGAGCTGGGCGGATGTGCGGCTTGTGTTCTAAGCAATGGCAGGCATCAATCGCGAACTGCCCGCACCAATGAGGCAGAAAGTCCAGCAAGCGGAAAGCGGAGCAAGATGAGAGGTTGCTGGACTTTTCTGAATGGCACGGCAGGCTAACGGTACCTGAGAGTGCCCTGGAAATGCGCGAGGAGGATGCAGGTCGCAGGGCTGGCCTTTGTCTCAAACTATTTCAAGTCATAGGAATCACATAAGGAAAAAAAGGACGGTGACGACGACAATAACGAGACTAAAAACGGGGCGACAACAACGCTGCTATAGTGCACAATGATTGAGCGCTGGATTACATATTTGTCGCAATTATTGTGATGGTTAAGTATCATCATTTACGGTCCCGTTGTAGCCTTCATATCGTTGAGGTTTACCTTGTTCGTGCATCATTGCTTTGCTTTTATTGACTTCATTGCATGAGAAGACCATCTGGAAAGTCATAGTAACGATTACAAGCCGCGCTACGACGTGCAATAGTTGTTATAGTAGAATGTTTCTGGCGTCATTTGAAGGGCGAGTCTAGACACGTAATCGTATTATGGTTAGCGGAGTCAGTTGCACTCCCTGACTAGATCAATGCTCCCCTGCGAAATCCTGCGAAAGGAACCAGTAACGAATAATAGGGTGATGCGTGCCTACAAAAAAAATTATAGTCCTAAGACTTTGAAGTAGCACATCGCACGTATATCACGTAGCAAAACAGATTTCAATAAGATATAATATTATAACATTTTTTTTTAATAGTTTGAGTGTCCACAAATAAATTAATCATTGCTGCATCCGGAAGGGCAACCTGAAGTACTTCAAGGTAGACCTGATTCCTGTGAAAAGGCACACGACATGAAGTACTGTCACCTCAGATCATCATGCTTTTGCTCTTCGCTTTACTTCGCTACAGCTCAACAATGAACGTTTCAATCATGACGAAACATTTTCTATCAATTGCAGCATCACCTCCTCATTCTCAAATCTGCTTGATAAAAATTAGGTGCAACGCTTTTCACTATGCATGACTTTTTCGGTCACATTCATAGTTACTGCACAGATATTCATCCGCAACAGTCATATATGGCGGAATTATGGCCGTAGTCAAAAAAAAACACTCAGCCGGACGTTATTAGGGAGTTGAAGTATACGACCTTGCGCGCTGTTTGGTCGAGCTCCGTCTATAATCATTTTCGTTACGTTCACAACAAATAGGCCATCATTCCCCTGGCTACATAAACTGTTAGATTAAACAATTGCGAACGTTAAAGCTGAAGTGAAAATATCCAGTTAGATCATTACGCACTGTCGATAACCGTACAAACTACTAATATATGATCAAAAGTCGGACATTTTACTGAAGTTTACTAAAAAATTCGCCACTTAATCGTTAGAGAAAACATGGTGGTCGATGAAGGGAACGAGCTTGATGTTGTTTAATGAGGAGGGTTAACGCAAAGAATTAGGTGGCAACTTGTGCCGCGAATATTGCATTGCAAAGGTATTGTTGCGTAAGATCGTGTTGTTGTTGTTGTTGGGGTTAGTTCTATCAGTTATCAGGGAGGAAACGCAGGAAGATGTCATTCAGAAGAAGGTCACCGTCTCGAGAAAACTCTCGTTCTGCCTCCGTGTTTTGGGGATCTAGCTAAGTCGGTGCCGGCTGTATTCCGCCCAGGAGAAGCGCTAAGTTGCCTCACAATGTGACGTTGAATATAAGGGAGCATGTCTTTCGCGAGTCTGTACTGTGCAAGACGGGGTACTTAGCGACGATTGAAGGCGTTGTTACTGTCTAAACGTTCCGACCGAGCGAGAAAAGCTTCAACGATAACCACAGATGTATAAGGCTATGCTAATACAAGTACGCACAATGTGAAGATGTGGGTGTATGAGCGGGTGAGTAAGCTTCCTGTTAAAGAAAAAGGCTGTCGCTCAGAGTCTCGAATTGAGCCATAATGAGAAACACATTTTGTCGCGGGAAACATGTGTGAGCAAATGCTGATGACAGGTCAACTACACTCGACATTAAGTATCTCTGTTCCAAAAGTATTAACGCACCCCATCGTGGAGCACAACGGGAAACATGCTTTTGCACCCGTGTATTTATGGATCGATTGGGAATGAGTAAATTCATAGAGAACCACATTTTTATGGAATATATGTTGAATCTTTAAGTAGAGTATATCCTTTATTCAATTATTTGCGTTAAAGCCTCGGTTCCCTAACGCCAATGCACAATTTCATAGTAACACATCGTTGACCAAGATACGAGCCACCAGATACGATTAAATAGAACCATTACTGTAGAGTGATAAAATCAATCCAAGGCTGGCGCCCAGCACGACGAAGCTACGTAAGCCGAGTATAATACCTATAATTTTTCCGTCCCGATCAGTAGAGGTCTATTATGTTGAGCACGGGCGGCCCTTTGACTACACAGGGGTGTGGATATGTGTTTCGTTTCCCTCTCATCGATTCAAGCGTTTAGCTCGCCTTGCTCAAAAAAAAGCGCAATATAACGACATTGGCGACTAGCTACGCCGTGTTTGTTCAGATATCACATATAAACTAGATAGATAAAAACGTCAACCGTGAGATCGAGCTCTCATAGGGATATCGTAAACTGGCTCGTGAAGCTCGTAGGATCTCGAGAAGCGACCGACCTGCCATCAGGCGCTCTTATTGCGCCTATTCAATCATCGTTTCACTTGTTCCCCCTCCACCAATGAGACTATTCATATGATACAAGCGTTGCTACGACGGGCATTTCATTAGCACGAAAGGATAGCAACATACAACAGTAATTAGCTAATACATAAATACATCTGTATGACGCGGCTGCCACCTGCAAACTGAATACAGGTGAACTTATTTCATAGAGGAGTCTGATTTGGGAAGGAAAAGCGTCACTTGATGCCCCTGTACGTCTGTTGACACAATGCTAAACTACAACACCAACCACGACATGTACTAGATTTCCCGTTGCTGATTCGATGACTCGTCCTTCCTGATGCATCGGAAGCATTCTTTACGAAAAACATCTACCTCTAGCTTGTGCCAGCCAACAGTGATCACTGCCATGCTTGGTACTTATTAGTTCTTCAGTTGATTATATTAGACGCGTACATATCCTGTGATATGCTGATCATTAACGCAGGCCTAGTCCAGCGCCATATTGTTGCTTTTTCTAATCAACGACGTCGTGCGTCTACTGCGCTTATTCGCATCATAAAGCTGTACGTGTATAACAAAAGAATCTTGTCGCTTTTGCTATACACAGTTGAGTAAATGGCACTTTTCGATACGGCAGCTTAAACGCAGGCGATGAAATATCGTGGTACGCATGCACAAGGCCTAGCCGGAGGAACCCGTAGGAGCTTCGGTCGAAAGCGATATCACGAATTCAATGCTGCTTCTGTGACTTATGTTCGTTGTTCGTGACAGAAAAGTTCGAATCTGATATTTTGGTTTTTCTTTCATTGTTTTGGCCAGCGTCTTTCGCACGGGTCACCTTCACTTATATATACACGTACATAGTATTCTTCTACTCTTTAGCATATAAAGTCGGCGTTTCGTTATCCGACAGGCCGAACAAAATATGAACGGTTTTCAAGTCCTTCTTTGATACTATTACCGAATCTTGTTTACGCCTTGCACCATCGCTTCGCCATGAAAAAGGACAACGGCATCTTTGCCGATTATTATCGCCGCTATGAATGGTAATTCGCTAATTATTTTTTCTATAATCTAAATTGATATGCTCATTATGCTTCAGTAAAAATTTTAATAAGTTGCTGTTCCTTTTCTCTAAAGGGGGTACAGCGTCCATCAGTCTTGCCTGTTACTTTTGTCCTTCCTGCCAATTAGTTACAGGACCGAGATAAATTAGCTCTTTTCTAGGAAGAGATTGCTGCCATATACGTTACCCATGTACTATATAGACATATTTACATGTTATGCGAAACAGTTTCTTATAGAAAAAGTTTAAGCTTCCCTATTCGAATTTATTAAGAAGGTTTAATTGGAAGGGAGATTCGGCAATTCAGTGCCTTTATCCGGTTGAAGGAAGCTCAACTTGACGTATGGCTCGTGAACTTTCATAATGTTAGCTAACCCTACAGAAACTATAGGAGCTCATTCACTGCGGAGCAATCTTGCGAATTCAATTATGTCAATACAACAATAACAAAACAGTCATCGGGCTAACGGCCCTTCGATTGGCAAATACGTATTCTCTATTACCTCAACATATTGGACGATTTATCTAAACTTTTCGTATTTTGCGTCGTCATAAAAGTGCACCCTTGACGCAGCTTCGTCATCGTTTTGCTTTTCATTATTAAGAGTGAGGCGATATGATTGAACTCTGGCAAATAACGTTATACAAAGGGAGACGGCAGCAATCTTCACGTTCGCTGCCAAAGTCATCGCCATCAGGTTGCTTCAGCTACGCCATTGACAACGACAACGCTAAAAGTGCCAACAACAACAACATCATCATCATTACCATTCTCCCTCATCTGCACCATAACGGTGCTGAGTCTGTGAGTATGATTATTATCGCTATTGCCATTGCCAGCCCCCACTTTCCGATATCTGCTTACCTCCCCGCCGCTGCTGTGGCCAAGACCACCACCACCACCACCTACTGAAGGAGACAATATCTTCTGAATTTTTGGGGCGCCTCTAAACTGAAGCGAGATGCAGCGGCACGCTTGCCGTATCCTTGGTAGCGTGCGCAGCCCCACAAACCGAGGCATGAATCATAATTCTAGTAGAGTGACGAGGCCGCAGGTCTTGCGGTTATGATACAGTCGAGGGCCTGCCGAAGCCGCTGTGCGATAACAAGTCGCTCAGGAGGCGTGCCGATGGGTAATGGGCAATTGTTTGTGGTACGCATGTGTATGCATGCTAGATAGATAGATAGATAGAGTAAAAGACAGCTGAACGCACGAGAGCGAATGAGACCACTAAAGGGAGATGATATCGACTGGACGAGAGATGCACACAATAGCATAAAAAAAGAGTGCCGATGGTTGTACCATTTAAGAGGGAACTTTCTGGGAGGACGCGACCTGATGTCTGCTCAGCTAATTCATGACGGGGTTATTTAAAAAAGACTAATTTAGAGTAAGAACGTCTGACTGCGTTCGATGTGAGTGCACCTCATTCTGTTGGCCTCTATTTTTTTAAGGTTAGAGCTTCTAGCCACATTCGATGTTCGGCTAGCGCTGCTAGAACCTCTATCGGCCCTATCGTTCCGCTACACTCGAACCCTTTTAGCCGATATAATGGCCCGAAATAGTTCCCAACAAACACTCCGGACACTCGAATTCTACAACGTACTGCACGTACTAGCTCAACGAAAGTGAACATATAGATTGACACTCTGGGTCTGTTTGACACCTAGAAGGCTTCGGATAGTAAATCGGAGAATAGCAGGGCACGTATAGTGGCCTTGTGAGGCCGAGGTCCTGCATAGAAAGCCACAAAGTTTTCCCATGCCCTTTTTGACACCCCTTTTTCTCATGTGTCAATTGCCGCGCAAATAGTGATCGTAAGAGAACAAAGGGAAGAGTCAGCTTGCATGGTTGTGTAAGTCCCAATGTACATGGAACCACCTCTCAATGTTTAGTCACCCCATCGAGGTTGTGCGGAACCTTCTTTCCCTTTAGCGACACCCACTGATAACACCTTTGGGTGGCAGTACTAGTTCGCTATAAATAGAATGATAATAGCTAGCCGAGCTGAGTTGAAGCGCTTGCTTTCATTGAATCTACTACATGATTGAGTCGAAAGGGCAGAAGTTTTGACAACGGCAGAAAGGTGTAGCACACACTGCCAAAGTGCCCTTAGATCGATGTAAAACCCCCCAAAACGTACAGGCACTTTAAGTGCGATGACGATTGAGTAAGAATTTAAAAAGGGGGTTTAAGTAAGGCTATCCCACAGTGAAAATATGGTGAAATGCCTTGCGTCATACGAACCTGTTTTACCGAATGGACATGGCGAAACCAACTAGATCAGAACCAGATTCAATAAACAACATGCACGAATAACAGTGGCATAACTCCGTAATTAATTATTTAAAACTTCTCATATGGATAGGATGCTGAAGTAAAGCGGCGAGGACGCGAATACGTATATGGCAGCATACGTATGTAGATTATTATTTAGAACCAATATCGTAGGCGGGTGTGATTGAGGCTGACTGAGCTGGTGGCAAATGTTTTCTAGGCCACCGCTGAGTCCCATCCCCGTGGATTAACGCATGTTGTTCCCGTGAAGTGAACCCGGTGTCATAAGAAGGCATGGGCCATTGAAGCGGGCTGTCGATGTGCAAGCAGCGCCACGACATATCGTCCAATCCATTCCATTGACGATGATGGCAGTGGCAGGAACGTCAGCGGCACAAAAGGCGTCTTTTGCTTCGCATGCATGTGGGCGTATGAATATGAGAGGGAAAGGGCGCTGGATATCTTCGTGTTTCTACTATGCCTGACCAGCTCTGGCTGCGAGGAAACCGTCACAATGCTGCATCAGTCGCACTTCTCTGCTCTGGGGGAGCTTAGCGCGCAGCGTGTCTTTCCTAACCCAATTAGCCAAACACCGCGCGTCTGGCCTCAGCCCTAACTCTAACTCTAAGAAAGTCCCGCCCAAACCTCCAGCGTTTCAGTACAGTTTGCGCTGAAGTAGAAAGCGGACTCGCGGATGAACTGATAGACAACCATATCGACGGAACTAGCGACGATGAGTGCCGTTCGGCTTGCGTTGGGCTGAGCATGTATGACGGCTGGTGGCGACGCTACTCATAGCAGCGGTAACAAAGACTGCGATTCACCAGCTATTGCTACTGCGATCGCTACTAGTACTACACATATCCTTATTAGAAAGCTGGACCCAGACTTAATCCAAATAACTTGCGATGTTTAATAGAAGGTCGTAACCCGTATGTAATAAGACCGTGCTCATTGATTGGTTCGATGGTCATCATTTCTAATTTGTTTCCCAGATCTTTTTGCGCATACAGAAGGTGCTCACCCGCACTGAACCATTGAATATATTATCCACTCAGTCTTTGGAGAATTGAGAACATCTTATTCTCCATTTCGATAGAGGATATAAGATGCTTTCGCCTCTCATGGCCAACTTCCATGATGTTCCCGAGAACGTCTAAGCACAAACACGCTGTGTACACGATGTCATCGATGTATAGAACTGGCAGTTCCAATTTATAAAAAAAAATGGACGGCAGAATGCAATACGGTGACATCGCCGTCCTATCATTAGGTCAAATAAGCAGACACGAAAGCAGAAATGTAGAGGAACACGCAACAATGTTGGAACAAGTAGGACCAGCGATAAGGACCAGAAGCATGGCAATAATTCAAATAAAAGAGTTGCTTTGACTTTTATGACGATAAGAAACATCTGCCACTGCTCGCGCCAGACAAAAAGGCCTGATGCTGCCTGTTCTAATTCTCCTTTATGTAGTACTTCTGCCTGTTTTTTTTGGTGATTTTTTTTAAAGAAAAGTATAAGACCTAGTAGAAAAATGACTGAAAGTCGTAGAATTTGTACGATGGAGTGCCGGTTGTCATTGCAGTAGAACTTAGATTAGGCACAGCTGCCTCTTGCTAATATATGAAGTGCTTCCTTTACATCATTCAACGTAGATATGTATATATATTTCAATTTTTAAAAACAACCATATATATAAAGAATGTACACGTTCGTTTGTCAACGTGCCTGGCGTAGAAAGCTGGCATTAGACTCAAACAGGCTATTAGGAAGTCAAACATGAACAACGGAAGTAGGTGTCGCATTTGTCTGCAAAGCTGGGTTTTTTGGTGAAGTCTCTGAGACAATATGGGATGGTGGAGTTCACTCTGTTTCGGCTTGCCGATGGTACCTTTGTCCATCGACAAGTTGTCCTCCCCAGGAAAAACACGTCGTGTCATGTGGTTTACGGGTTCTGCGAACAGGACGTACAAGAATCCGTCTTTGCAAAACTGCAGTATAATATTAGCAATCCGAAAAAATGCGTTGTGACCTACACGTCGGGATAGCATGTAACGATCGTAAAGGTAAATAAAATTCTAGCTCTATCCTCTGCTCTGTGACAGTTTCAGTTCTATTCCATCAGAACTAGAGAAAAAGGGCAAAGTATAAAACGCAAAATTTGCCGATAGCGTAGCGTAGTGTAGGTCCGTGAAAGTAACAGTTGAAGTCTTAGACGGATTATATAGCGTTAGTTCTCGATCCCTCCACCAAGCACAGCGTTTCTAATACTGGGCGTAACAATCGAAGGCTAGTATATAAAGGAGAAATTTTTTCTTTCTTACTAGAAAAAGAGCCTCGGGTGTATCGAGCAACCGAATTGTCCCTGGTTCCAAGCTACTTGTTCATTCGCTCTGCTCTCTAGTGACCGTTAGCTGGTTTATATCGACGCTAATGGCAACGATATCCGTTAGCATTGTATAAAGCACAAAAAAGCAAAACTGAAAATCACAAATAGACCAAAGCGTCGTAGCGCTCGCACATAGTCGTTAGTTCGCCTTTCATTGACCTGTCACTGATGACCAGTTACCATTGACAGTAAGAAGCAGCGTCGATAACAGAGAGCCATTGCCATCAGTGTCCCGCCACTCCCGTCTCGAAGCAACAGCAGGTGCCGTAACCGGGCCGTCGTTCGAGTAACCTCGATCAAAATCAACGCCAAATAGATGGAGCTGACAGATCAAAAACTTGAAACAAATCGCCCCATCACAGTCACCCCGTTTCTGCCCCATCGTCGATTATCATCATCAGCAGAACTAGCTGCTGCCATTGTTGCTGATAAGCTAATTAATAAGAACGACAGAGACACAAACTATATATGTGTATAATAACGACGACGCTTTGGAACTATTTAAACAAACCGGCTTGCAGCTAGAAATGCCGATATCTCTAAATCGTTGTATTTCACCGCTAATCATTTATCGATCATCGTTAAATAATTCAAAACGTTACTAATATTATACAGAATATTGGAACCAGGTGGCCGACGTTGCTAGACTCGTTAACAGGCCAAATGTACAACGTTATCCTATTTTGCCCAGATCCATGGACCTAGCTATCCATTTGGTGCGCATGATCTAGACTACGCACGCACGCATGCACGCACGCACGCACGCACGTACACTAGACAGTCTCCAATATTATCTTGTTGCCTTTTACAACCTAACCTAAGGCCTGTTTAGACCTTGCTGGTCTCTATGCAAGGCGCCAATTTGGACTAGTCCTAGTTGTTCTATCGCGCATTGCGTTGCTTCGTACAGCTACCCTTGGAATTCTAACAGAGCTTCCTCGTCGAAATGCTCTCATCAGGCAATTTATTCATTGTTTTATTAGTTTTCTGTCTTTTTATCTACCTATCTCTCGTTTTCATTTTAGATGATCCGGATCGAGATGCTCTACTACTATGCCCCTCGGCCAATAAGATCGTTTCTTACTGGTTGAGTAGAACTTGAAAGACTAAACAGTTTCTACGTGTGGACGCTTCATACATTCTCGAATATTGTGGAGATTACTGCTATTTACATTAAACCGGTAGCGAACGTTATCAATCGGAGGCAATAGACTTTTTGAAGAAATAGCGGTCTCAGTAGTACAAAACTTATCATGATATGCAGATACAAGTAACGCTAATTGAACGTGGGGTACTCGACGACGGAGCCGGCTGATAAATTGAATCCGGCGTCCATCCAACGTTCGGCTACATGTCTAAATGGATATTTTATTCCATTACTGTGATTCAATAGAATAGCTCTATCAATGACACATGTTTGTACTTTGTGGAATCAAAATAAGGTCGTGTTAGTCGATAAGTTTCAAGGCGAAACTGCGTCTCTTATTAACGAGTAGACGACTACGGCAACAACACCACTCGTTGAAATTTACAGTAAAACCCTTTTTTTTTTTTCGCACTCGATTTCCTGAATCGATAACCCCACGCACCCTCAGAATAATATCACTCAGACTCGGACGCCCCGAAGGCCGTAAATAGAATATATTAATCCATGCAGCAACTGAGAGACGGTCGCCATTTCTCCATGACCGGATCTCGTTTAAGTTCTACTGTGACAATTTATCGGCTACGGTTTTTGTCGGTTCTCACAAACTTTTCATTTACCTTTTCTCATCTCTCGTCACTCCGAATAACATGTTCTGCTAATCAGTTGGGCTGTATTCGTTGTTGCAGTAGGACCGAGAAACCTTCAAACGATGACGAAATACCGTGGTAGAGGTAGTTTACTGGACAAAAAAAAAAAAAAAAAGAAAGAAAGAAAAACTGTCCGTAAGAATCCGATAGTGGACTTCAACGCATCGTGTTAACTACTACTTTCTACTCTTACGATGTAACAGACTAGCGATTCGGTCGGAACTTCCCAATGCCTTGTCCCCTATGTTTACGTGTGCAGGTTTAGCTATTCAGTACATTGTGAAAATTGGAGCAAAGTCAGCTTCGATTTTGATCGGGCCATGCAGTACTCTTGCCTGCTTGCGGACAGCATCGGGGGATCGCAGATTCATCTTCTATATGTCAATATTATTTTGAAGTTTAGTCCATATATCTTGTATAGTTTCCAAGGGTACCGCTTGATTCGATACTATTGAAGACACGCTCATAAGCCAAGTCGTTGGCATTTTTAATTATTCTATTTAAATCTATGTTAGCGTTCCGCTTGATCTGTAAGTGAGCAATCATTTAGCTGGTTAGGTGAAGTCAGTTTTCCAGTTTAACGTATAGTTTTCAAATAACAGGTTCCCGCAGTTTTGCCTATTGGGCATTTTGCACGACTGTGTGAACATGATCGGTTTAACCCTCCATTTGAATAAATCAATAAGCTAATAAAAATGTACGGAGCAGCTACTAGCTCATCGTCCCTCTAACCAAACCCGTTTAGCGTACTAATGCTAAGCTGTACTATTCAACGTTCGTTGTTAAATAAGAGGCCAGTGCTTCTAGGGTTGTATTGAAACGGCCTCACATCCAATTTAAGCGATTAGGAAAAGCGAATCTCTCCAGGTCATTGAACGGCCACAACTCCACTCCAGCCTCCTACTGTTCATTGCCTGTTGACAAACATACATGTAGACACATCGTACAGGATACATGTGCGCATGTTGAAAGGCACGATCATATAAATACGTACGTGCATATATATATATATATATGCCTTGTAGTTATAATTTTTTAGAAAATCCTTCTCATATACACGCGAACGCTGAGCATGCGTTATATCATCATGTTTAACAAAGTATAGCTATTCCCTGACCAAATATAGTTCAAGCACGAATACAATAATTTCCCGAAGGAAGGTCGAGTGATGCGCTTCAGCCCAGTCCGAGAGACCAACATGGTGAACCATTGTTTTGGACTGTAGTCGTTGCGACCGTATCCGCACAAACGACGGAGCTAATTAAACTCAAAGATCGGCAACAATCAGTAACTGTACCCATGACATTGATGCAGAGAGGGATGGGTTGTTTCTATCTGTTCTGATCAAACTTGCTATCTATACATGTGTACAAACACAATGCATACATGTACATGTATGTATTGTATACGCGGTCGATGTATGTATTCTATGTGGCCTATTCAGGATGAAGATGAGGAGAGTTAGAGGGTAAACCCATACGGTTACCGCTTTCCTCGACAGTGAGAAAGAGAAGTAGGCTTGACTACGGTGCTAGACCGCCCCGAATCCGGTTACTTCCGAGTGAGTAGACCGTCTGATCTCTTGCACACGCCATCCAACCGGCCAGCCAGGTAACCAGGTTGTTCTATCCTTTTTTTTTTTATCTGCCTTTCTCAAGGAGTCAGCGTTTGGACCTAACGGAGTCGACCGAACCGCTGAACCAACCTCAGGCAAACTATATTTTCTCGTTGCTATGTCCTCTAGCAAGTAAATATAAAAGATGATACAGGCTCCCCAGTTGCGAGGATCGGGCCAGGGAGGTTATAGATGGGACTCCGAGACACAACGTGGCTCCTAGCTATGATTCGGGTACAAACAACGAACGTGTGCCGACGCACACAAGCATACGCATCTAAAGGCAATCATGCTCGCTCCGCATGCCGGCTAAGACACGCTGCTCAGGACTCGAAAGACACCGATTTTATCTACCGCAGCAATAGCAGCAGCCTGCCAACGGACATGGCTACCAAAAGCCGACCCGAGTCAGACGATGCAGAGAAGGCTCGTTTTTGCCGCGAGTGTTTTTTTTGCACTACGACAGTTGCCCAGTCGGCCAGGGGCCGGTGAATCCGTTATTTGAAGACGCGGGTCTTAAGACGAGCAACTTGTGCCCTGCTTGAATGAATCTGGAAGTTACCCAGGTGGGTGTAGTATGAACAAGCTCGATGGGGCCAAGATCAAGAAAACAATGAAAGCTCAGGAGGCAATATAAAGAACGGGGACATTCTGTCCACGTGACTGGACAGATCCTGGCAAGCCGAACCATAGCCAGGATAGTAGTTTCTAATTTAGGCATGGACCGTATCTTATCTGTAGATATCAATATTTCGCTCAACGAACAGCCGAAAAGAAAGCGTTGTAGACACATTCTGCTATTGCAAATATCACAACCACGAAGGTACGTATTACGTTTTTCATACACAATGATAAACTATACCACAAAAGACAACACGACAAGTTCAGCTTTATGTAACATCATGGCAGCTGACGCTTGGAAGTTTAATTAAGTTTCTATGAAAAGTTGTATAATTGTTTGCTCATTTTATTAAAGTATGTCCATTTAGAGAAAATAAGTACACGTACGCCGAGTTCTGTTACATCGTTTTACAGCTTCCTATGATTGATGAGCAAGTGTCGCTCAATAAGAAATAAGTCCAATAGGTAGCGGCGATACTGACCGCGTTCCAGGATTTCTATGGGACGTCACAATGCAACCCGGACACTATACACTTGAGAGCGCACCACAGTGCCTTAAGATACCGGAGCTTCACTAAGCTTTTGAGTATCTGAAACCAAGCCCTGAGTGGCTGTTACAGCGTCCTTCAGGCAAATGCCATACTTCATCGATAGTAAGATTCAGCTCTTAGGTCCAGAGGGACCTCTGCTAACTGAGTCCGGCTGGTCCGCGTTAAGCCGCTGAGTTCACCCTCGAGCACCCTTGAGAGTCAGTTCGTCTATGCATAGGGGGGCGCTGCCCCCGCTAGCTACCCTCCACCATTGTGGAAGACGGTCGCCACTGCAGCCCAATAATATTATCGCCGAAATGCCCGCTGCGAATCAAGAGCGTTAGAGGATAATCTGCCACCCTCTCGACAGTGAGAGATTTTTCAAACGGACTCTACACAAACGAAGGCAGTGTACAGGCGGCGTCATGTAGAACGGATTATCTACACACAGGCATACCGTGACGTCTCGTAGTAAACAGTGAATTGTTGCAACTAGACAAAAATCGCATCCATATACGAGGCGATTTATCCTGTGAAGTGGCTCCCGTGGAGAATTATTGTACACCATGTAGCCGGACACGCATCATGATCCAGAAGCAGCTTAAAACGACGACGCCTTGCGCAAAGCGTCAGAAACCGTGTGTGATGCTAATTTAAAGACGCTAACACATATTCATCACATATTTCTCTCTGCATTTCCGCGAAGAATGGCTCAATTCAACCATTTTGTGTGCCGAAAGCATTTCTCATGTATTCTGTCAAATGTGTCTACGTATTTGAACGCTTTAGCTCACCTAAGGGAATTTAAACTTGAGCAGATTTGATTAACCTAGCTCTATAGGTCGATATTGCTGACTATAGTAATTTAAGCATAAGGCAATCTGGCCGTACATTCGCGCTATACAATGACTGCAGGTAATTAGTGATTTCGCTAAATTAATTTACTATATAATTCCCCATTTAACATGTTTCCCTATGTTTAACAAATGTTTAAACAACGTGACTGATAATAACTTCGGACAATTTACACTTGTTTTATTTGTAACTCAGTGTCTGCTAGGCTAGGCAAAACTGAAGAAAGCAGGTCTTGATTAACTGGAAGTCTTCACTACCTCTGTTGATTTTTTTACCCCCCAAATCTCGCTGGCTGATCCTTCTAAACAACCACAAGTACGAGATACCGAAAGGGGGGACTCTGTCTTTTGTGGAGACAGTTGGCTCCTCCTGGCCTACGTAGAATAGAGTCATGGTTACAATGTAGTCTTTCTGCAACGTACTCTATCGTACGAGACTGGATTGATTGTGAATTTAGGTTTGACGGAATCGCTCTTGCTAGGATCCATCGATTTCAAGTCTCTCATTTTGCCAGACGCAAGAATAGGCGAGATTAGGCGCGTGTTTTGATGCGGGTAACTACATTAAGCACATCATAATACTGTAGGCACATTGACCTTCCTATAGCTCATCGGTGTCGTGTTTTTGTCATCCTCTTCGTTATGATATCCATACAGCAGCTAGGCCTGATCTAATGCTTGATATCTCCAGGTTACCCAGCTTGGAGCTCAGCAGGAGGAAGTATAAGCTTTCTACAATACATTTTTCTTATTTCGACCTAACGTATCGTGTATTTGGATCAACAGGCAAGCAGGATAACGAACGAGCACAAGTACGATACACAACCTTACTATATTTCCACAGTGTACAGAGGAACATCGAGTCGATGCTTATGCAAAGATGCTTATGTGAGAATGCGAGTACAGTGAGCTCTAATCAAAATTCAGGAATCGCTGTAAGGCCACCAACAGTAACATTAGCGTATCCACTGGCTTGCAGGTACTCGAATGGACAGCGCCAGACCTTGTCGGATTAAGGAAACGACCGCCATAATAGAAAAAAAAAGGCCACAGACAACTAGTGAACCCGTGTCATACCGCCGAGTATCGTGACCTAACGCGACGTCGGTATACATGATGGAGGCTCGTGTGTGCATCTAGATGGTAGTAGGGCTTCCCTTCTCTCCCCCTACGCGAAAAGAAAGAAGCGCCTACAACTCTCTGAATATACTGCAATCGAGCTGCGAGAAAGCGCCTATTGTTGTCTGCTCTGGGAGCTCAAGGAGATGACCATAGCCTGGGGGCCTGTGGAGGGCCGATATTTAGAAACAAAATCAACTACAATACTAGGGGTCGCTGTTATATATGTATATATAGCAGCAGAAGCAAGCGTCATCCGTATCTTGACGCACCTTTTTTTTGTCCAGCAAGCGAACGAACCGGCTATGTAACTACCAAATCAACAAGCGTTCCACAAGCATTGGTAGGGAGGGAATCGCGTCATATTCGCAGCGGTTTGTTGAAATGGGTGTGCCCGAGTTGTATATTTTCTGAGAGCGCGGGGCGACACGCATACGGGAAAGAGGGAGGGTATTATTCTCGGAGGACGCGGTTTTATCCTAAACTGGGTGCTTCTGTTGTCATCGTGAACGGTGTCCCTGAGTCTTTGTCGGGCTCAGATCATGTTAGCCTTATGTGCCTACCACAACCTTCAAACCCACCACTACCACCCCAGAGTAACTATTGTAGGGATGTGCTTGTATCGAGTTGCATATCATCTGCATATGCTTCCCCCTTTTCATTACAATAGTTTGCGCACCTCCTTGTCATGATAAGAGAAGTTTTACCCCTCGCCCCTCCCCTCTGTCTCTCCCTGGTGCTGCGTCGAGCTTTTGTTTTCTCTACGTATCCCTCTCTTCCACTCGCTTTGTGGCGCGATTAGCTAACTCGTATTTTTGGACTGAGCGGATAGCGGCGTCAATAGTTGCATAAACGATCTCAGCCTTCGCTAGTTTATATAGCTGGCGTGCTCGTCACCGGCGTCGAAATCCGCATCTTCCCTACCGACGGCGGCTCTATTTGGTCGGCGGCGTTTAAAAGGCATAGTTGTATGTGCGAAGTAGTCTCGACTGCTTTAGAAGCACCAATCTCCGCTTAGGTGATGGCCTGACGGCCGACTTCTTCGATGTAGGTCTTCTTTATACGTACGTAGAATAGCTCGAATCAGCTTCGAAG
Source organism: Varroa jacobsoni (assembly GCF_002532875.2). Lineage (NCBI taxonomy): Eukaryota > Metazoa > Arthropoda > Arachnida > Mesostigmata > Varroidae > Varroa > Varroa jacobsoni. The sequence goes on from NW_019214223.1 coordinate 22,021, forward strand.
TATTGCTTACATAGACCCCTCCGAGTGTTAGTTAAACGACTTCTGATACAGGCCGCTCAGTCTTTCGACCTGCTGTCGACGGCCAAGTACATAGGTACATGCTCCGATACCTTAGTTGATTATTTTCACAAGGTAGACGTAAAGGCCAAATTTTTGTTTGAAACCAGGTTTCGCAAAGGATATTTTATCAAATGAGCTCAGCAAATTGTTACTGTTAGCTCCTAATTAGTTCAGTCGATGACGTGCAACTTTGTGCGACCGTTAGCTTAAACGTTACAAACAGATGGACATGTTTCAGTGGTGAAAGCTTAAATGTCTTGTTAGTAAGCCTGCGGCGGTAACTGAAAGGAAAAAAAAAATGTATTTTTGAATTATCATAACTGGGTTCGAAAGACAGGACACCGTAGCAGCTTGCTTTTCTCATATTTCCAGGACGACACTTTTAAGCGCCCGCACTCGTTGTCTTAACCACCAACATATATTTTAGTTCGGCCTAAGAGTTCCCCTCTACTGTTAAATTTATAGGGCGACCTTTAGGCCATATCAAACAATGGCGTACTCTAGAGTTGCGTCGATACGGCTCTTCAGCACTAACGGAAAGATCAGCAACGCTGCCGGTCAGGTCAAAATGGCCCATTCCAGTTCTCCATTAGAGAATACTAGTAGTATTCTCTAAGATGGCATTTACTCGTTGAATTCAGACGTTCGCGTCGATCCATTGAGGCGATGTACCTTTTCATGTTAGTGCTATATAGGGTCTCAGCGAGGAAGCGGAAAGACCGGTGCGGGTGTGATTGGCTACTATGGCTCACATCTTTGCCGAAGACGACATCTTCGAGGCTGACCGCAGCGACACAGTCGCGTTGATAGACGCGCCAGTTGCGCTCGGATCAGAGGAGGACGGTATGGGGCGGGGGGCGAGAGAACCATCGGCAGTATAACAATAACGACCAAAACACCAGTCTATCAAAGCAGTGTTCGGTGGTAAGTGAATAAGGCGAACAACAACGGTACTGTTGCTGCGTCATTCATTTTAGTACCATTAATAAACGCTACGTCAATATAAGCAAGCGGTCACAGAGAATATTTCGTACGCACGGCGATTGCAGCAGCGCTGCGATCCTGTCGACAGGGAGCGCTGCGATCGACACGTCAATCAAATAAACGTAGCCAGAGCACGGAAAGAAATGTATTCGAACAGATAGATCTATAATAAAAATAACTAGACATAGAGGCAGTGATGAACGAACGATCAGCTAATGTCGGCCAGGTCCTTCCTTTCTTCTACCGCACTAGACCAAAGTAAGCAAACGCAGATGAGGCAAACTATAAGACACATGACTACGTTCAGCTGTAAAATAGACATAGTGAACGTCACTAGGGTGGAATATTTTATACAAGTTTTACCTGCGAGCGGCCCAGTGGGCCTGTTTCGGTCGGCGAAGAAAAGGCTATATCGATTGCATATGACGATAAGTTTTCGACCATCAGTCGATACTGTGCCTAGAAATTAATGTAGCATCTGCGCCCCTTGATACGGTTCTTCTTTACCGTGACGCTTGTAGATGTAGGTTATAATATATGTGCACAGGCTGTACGGCTAGCTTACATTTGCGTGCGTGCGTGCGACGTCCGTCAAAGGTTTCGGCATACGGACGACTTGATAAATGTTAACTTGATAGCATGGCGAGGGTCGTTGCGGTGACAGCGGTAACGGTGTCGATAACTTAATAACTAAGATGAGCCGTCGTAGCCACTGCCCCCATCAGTGAGCCTCCTCGCTTCTACACGATTGGCGCCGCTGCCGGCAGCCGCACATCAGCAAATCTGATGAGATTTGGAGGTTTCGCGCAGAGTTAATTCAGATAGGTCTGTTGCTGTTTTTCTATGCGAGTAGCAGCAGCGGCGACGACGGCAGCCGCCGTTATCACTGGCTAACGTTGTCGATCCGTAACGGCCGTCCGATAACTGCTGCTAACGTGCGCCTATTGATGACAGCGCAGAGATACGGCCACAAAAACATGAGATAAGACCGACGATCCAGCAAGAGACTGGCTGGCCGTTAGCTGGAGCACTGCTTGGTATCAAAGAGGCCAAGGATCGTGACATTATTAGTTGATTAGCTAAAAAGGCCATTAGAAATATTTGCAGTTACTATTTTTTGCCAACCATTTGATAAACCAGTTGCCTATTTACTTACACAGTGAACTAGTCGTATGCAGCCGAAGATTAAACCCTTTTACCTGTTCGCGTTTGAGACATAATGGTATGATAACAAAGGGTAAATTTTACTTACTAACTATTTTTGCCTGTGATCTAAATAAAGGCGAGCCGTAAAAGAATGTGTCAACAGAGCTCAGACGACGAGGAGGATATTCGGATTGATTTTCAGACATCATTTTCTGCTTGAACGTTCCGCCTAGTTTGGTATAACACTGAGATAACACTACTTCAGAGAGCACCCATTTATCTGTCATATGATATGGTATTTTATGTGGCTACAAGTCTAGATCTTTGGCCTCAAACCACTTATAATTTATGTGCGCAAGAAGAACTCCCAGCTAGACTCGTACTTACAAATCGTCTACGCTACGATAGGAAGAGAAGAACCTTTGAAATATCATTGTGGATTTGAGGCTTTTGCGATGGCGAGACAAGGGTCATATAGTAATGCACAAAGGAAGGGGCGCTGGGCCACCATACTACCGGACCGCTTGCCCTCGGGACCTTGTTAAGTAACGAATCCGACAAGCTGAACCGCGATGACCTGGAAAAGCCTAACGTTATTAAGAGCAAAAAGTCACTATAGTTAATAGCGCGGCATCCGGAAGCCTATCAAAAGCGATAAATAAACTTTTCTTAAATAGAACCGAGACGGAAACGATATCAAATAAACGCAATAATCTTCTACTTCCAGATGTTTTCTACCACAGCATTTAGATAGATTTCGCTAGGCGAGATTCCCTTAGTCAAGCATCTAGTAACGCGCTTGCGTGTCTATTACTCTACATGTCAAGCTCATGAGAGGGGCTCATGAACCAGTGAAAGGTTCACACGGCAAAATTAGAGAATCGATTAAATAATGGCTTTCCTCTGCATGTCAGCTGCTAGCTAGATTGTGTATAGAATAATAAATCGTACATGCAGACCGCTGTGGGATAGCTGGCTGCTCTTAGCTTACATGTGTCTGGGCGCATGCATTCATGTACGACTGTGTATGTATGTGCGTGCGAGTGCGCGTGCATGTGACCCTGATCTGGATCGATATCAATTCGGGTGCAGCAGTTACAGATGTTATTTGTATATGTAATAGTTCGCAAGCTGACAATCTTGTAACGATATCTCGTTTATAAACTAAGAAGGTTGCGGGCCAAAAATCAAGGGAGCAGTCACTCGCAATGTTAGCGGTCTAGGTGTCGCTCACGACAGCGGCCGTTTAACTCTACATCGATTCTGGGTTCACTGGTTATCGGGGGGCCTAATGTTAGCTGGCGGCTGCTGCTGTGGCTCTTGCCAGCATACAATGCCCTCGAAAGTGCCAGCTTGCTTTGTGAACTTGCAGTGGCATTTAATCTATTCACATACGCCTCAGTGGGCATGTAGCCTCGACTCAATCGATGATCCTGAAGCGATAGCGTCGTACGAAATGTACGCCATTGTATTCTGCGTTATAACATGATGAACATATGCTAGAGACGCAGCAGCACTCGGAGCTTGTGGACAAAAAAACTATCACGGTCGGTGCTTTCTATGAATCCTACTGATTGCCACCAAGGTCAATAGGTTTCGAACGGTGCTATTAGTAGAATGAGTGGTCGACAACCATGCGTACATTTCTGAACGCGCTTAAACACTTATGCTATTATATTTTATGTATTAGTCGTTCAGCTTGGTCCGACAAAAGACGTGCGTCAGAAGGTGTCAAACGGTTCATTAAAGGCCCGCTTAGACGACCGTGCGTACAGCTTGACCATTGCGGCGGGAAAATGAGCAGCAATTTTGATATTATTACGTCTGCATTTATTAGAAACGATTATGGAATAAGGCTAACGCTTCTGCTCTAACCAATTCTATCTACTGTTATACCTTTTCAAGGAAGAGTTTCAGATAGGAATAATAAAGTTTATATTATAAACGAATTAAAGAAACTATAATGCTGAAGCCATTGTGAAGATCCGTTATCCCATATATTTCGATCAATCGTCGCTATCATCGTTAAAGATTGCCTTAGACCAGTTGGATTCAAATGTGCTTATCTTTATATATATTATTATTATCAAATGTGTGGAAAATGCTGGCCATCAAGCTTATCGTCGCAGTATAAGGTGTCTCGCCCCGGGTGGGCGAACAATCTGAAACAACTGCTCGTCGAATTAGCTCGCTGAAATCGCAAGGCCACAGTTGATTCAGTATAATTCTGCTAATTGTTTTCTACACACCCTTCGTACTGCTGGCGTTCTCTACGATGTTCCCCTTTCTACATGTTTGTACGGAGCTTAAAAGCGCAACATTTACGTTATTGTTGCTCACACAGACAATTCGCTTTAGTAGCAGGACGTGAAAGCTGACTAAGTCGCCTAGGTTCCGAGAACCTCACCTACGACGACGTCGGCCATGTTGTCGATGAAGCGCACTCATCCGCTTAGCAGTAAATCGGTTTTCAAGTGGAACGTAACATCTAGTCTAAGTGTATAATACACGTGGCGCTTTACCATTGCCCTTTTTCCTGTCACTGTTAGCCCTCGATAAGAATGGCTCTCGTTTCCTAAAACAAATGTTCGCTGTGAGCTGTCGTAACGAGTTTTCCCGACCCAGCAGCTACTTCGAGGTATAAAATTAAGGTACACACGGAATCTAGCGGTGAAATATTCTCATTTGCAACGGAGGGCATGTTCCAAGTATTATTCATGTCGTCAATGTAAGCAGTGCCTCAATACCTGAGCTAAACATATGAACGTGTATCAAACAGGACGTTCGATCAGGCCAAATCTAGTTGGGTTGCACTGCAGATTCTTGACATTTCATTGGCTGTTTAGTTCTAAGTATGCTATGCTCGCTAAGAGAAATCTAGCTCAGACAAGATTGTGCTTCAAGGGGCATTATATTCTGCTATCATCGATATAGCTAGTTGCGCCTGTCAACTGCCATGATGCGAACTTTCTGTATTTTAGCTTTATTATTAGCCATATGGTGGCCTGGCAAAATACGAGCATCTATTTTAATATCCGGAACCCATATGGGCGATCGGATCAGACCCATCGGAAAAGTGAGTCGTATCACGAACATTATAACATAGTATGAAAATGTTCACTTATTGCATGAACCTAGACGCAGTAACAGCGCAGTGATATTTTGCGCGTGTGTCAAATTGGATCATTATGTTAACCGGGCACTGACCCGCTAAACGTATATAGAAACATTCTTGGACGTATCCTGATGAGGCCGACAGAAAATAATAACTTCGTTATTAAACTTTAAAATTATTATAAAAATGTTTAGTTCTAAGAGGCGCATGAAGAAACAGGTCGAAATAACGCGTCGCAAAAGCAGAGAAAGGTCTCGGCACTCTACAGACTGTTTCGAAGCTTGCTTTCAATACGCTAGACCGCTGGCATGCTATAATAACAATATACTATTTTTTTAACGGCTCGAAATATCTCGAGCTTACGTTTAACGCGTATCACAATCTAGCATTATACTCATGCATGAACTTTGATCTAGCGGAATCCTTTATTTGTCGGCACAGTTTATGACGGTGATGACCGCACTTTTGTCTAAACGTTTAGACGTCGATCGAATTATATTGATCGAAACTTCTCCTGTTGCTGATGCCTGTACGGTTTTAGACACAAGACAATACGCTATCACAATTCGACCTTTGACTTTTTTCCTTTCTTTCCAGTGAGTCACTGCAACCGCAATAACTAGCCAGTCATAAAGATAAGGCTAAATTGCGTCTATTAATTTTTATACCGGAAGAGAATGACGTCAGTGTAAGGGCCCTACTAAACAGCAGCAGCAGCAGCAATAGCGAAAACAACAAAAATTATGATATTTTTGTTTATGAACAAAACCTACATTTATTTCTATATGCGTGATCGTGTAACAGAAACAGGGGCGGCGGCGGCGGCGGCATCAAGTTTCTTCGACGCCCCAAGTGCCAGAGCGGCCACCAACTTACCGGCTACCACTGTTATTCCCACTGGAACGTTGCGCTGTTCTTAACTATGTTTGTTGTTGCACTCCTTCACCGATTTGTCTTTGAGCGACAACGGCAGCCGACAGAAGCGCTTTCGTAGAGGTAGTGGCAGCCCTATGCAAATATTAATCGTACGGCTTCGGAAAGGCGCTAGGGAGCCCCCGGAAGCGACACGCAACGAGAAAAGCAAAAAGAAAAACGTCGCTACATGGTCTACAGGTTAGAAGCACAAGTGTACGTTCGCAGGGAGAGCGACGCAAGCGCGGCCCTCTCGTTTACTGCTTGATCAAATTGTTTCTGTAATTATAACTGACTACCTAACTGATAGAAGGGGGAAGAAATAGGATGCGTGTCATACAATATTATCAGAAGGTTATAGCTTCGGTTAGAAAAAACGAAACTCAACGCCAGAGAATACGTAGACAATACTGATGCCGAATACCTAAACCGTCGCGTCGCATTTGTATTCTTGCTTGAGTAGTTATTGCTGGCTATATAGTGAGCGAACCGGAAATACGGCAGTCGGTTACAAACAGATACCACGCATACCTTGAAATTATTTTTACCACGCCATCATCCATGTAACTTAAAACAGGCAAACGATAACCTCTAATATTGTGTTCTGTAACCGTAGTGAAAGTGTTTTTCGAGATCCCAACTGGGAAAAATGCTGAAATTGACATTTACCGGTGCCAAATCATGGGAAACAGCAGGAAGTGGACTGAATAGCGCAGTGAAGCAATCATGTAGCTACGACTGTTCAACCATAGAATTTTTCCTTAGCTTAGTTTTCAGTGAACGACGAAAATAATTTAGGCTCTTACTGATATAGTTGAGACGGTACAAATGAAAAACGCTTGCAGACGAAAATAGTTTCCGAGTAGGGTAAGAGAACATTAGCGCCAAGAAGGCACGGTGTAGGCACACAATCACCGTATAGAAACGTTCCAGCATCACATAGCTAGATAGAAGCATTATGCATTTGTCTTCTGAACTCAAGTTTATGGGCGTGTGAACAAACATTTGAGCAAAAATAAAACATGTTTTTAAATGAGTCACTTGGACGATGAGGGTGGGTGTTCAGTACGAGTCGAACCGCAGAAGCTGATTTTTGCCCTAGAAACTCTAAAGTGGCAAAAATAAAGAAAGATTAAATCTAGTATCTTGGCTGGAATCTTGTATATTAGACTCATACAATAAATTAAAAGTGAGCCGTTTGAGACCGGGGCGTTTAGACGGGAAACATCAAAATTTGGTAAGCCATGAACTACGCAAGAAGAAATCTACAGAGGAACTTAATCCTGTTACATAATCGACTGCCTATCGCTACGGAAGTAAAGCAATACATGTATCTGTGGCATATGCGTGTAGAAATACAAAAAAAATTGATTCTACAAATGAAATATGGTCGGGAAACTCTAGGAATCGTTGTCTGCACTGTGAATTCAGCGTCCGGACTACTTGTTACTTTGTTGTTTGCTTGTGCGCTGGTGCCTCATTCTCGTATTAATTTTGTCTGTGTATCTGTTACTGTTGATAGCGATTTTCTCTGTTTGAAATGATTAATCTTGGTATTATGTATTTGTAACCTGAAGGTATCTTGTTCAAAGTCTCCCACCTAATGCTTCCAGGTAATAGGTTGATAGGGCAACACAATATTACTAACTGTTTCTTTTGTGATCTTTCTTATTTATCTTATTATATCCAATCGGCAGGAGAATGGCGTACTGCAGCTGTTTAAACGACGAGCTTGTTCCGGGCATAATGTTGTGTCTACCTATAAAATTTCCCCTCTACCACGTAAAATAATATCTATGAACAGGGCGTATTCCTGCCTTTTACGAAACAATGATAATAGTAGTCGAGGCTTAAGGGACGTACTGCTCGTCCTACCAATGTGTTCACATACATACATGCTGTATGTATGTATGTACGTATGTGTATTTGTGTCTGAATATCTGTGGATGTAGCGTGATATGCACGCATTTGAATGTATCAGTGAAAAAAATTAGGCACATAGAGGAATGCTGTTTTATGCTTCGATGTGCCCTGTCGTCGAAAGGGTGTGTACCTGTGCCTGTTTCGTGTTGTTCAGATGTGTGTGTGTGCGTGCGTGCGTGCGTGCGTGTTCTTACTGATTATTGGAATCTTCCAATAGGTCACAATAATAAGAGTGCTCATTGCTTTCCTATGGCTCGAATAGCACTTCGTTAGCGACCGCCAACGGCGGCAACGCACTTTATTTCAGTGCAGTTACGCGCAGATGCGACGCCGACAATTGCGTCAGCAAAACCATCGGTCACAGTAACAGCAGCGAAATTGCCGTTGGCTGTCATCTTTGAAGTCGAATTTTCACCGGTCGCCACCTTGTCTGTACGAAGATGATTCGGTCGCCTAGTGTCTGCAGTCCTAAGCAGCGTCATTTGTTTTCGTCAGCCATTGCCACGAAGTCGTTATTGTCAACTTCGAAGTCCTCAACGGACCCGCTAACACATCGGTTGAACGCATTTGTACTATCAAGTTTGGCATGGGTTCCTCTCGCTATTGGACCTCGTTATTGGTATTGCCGGTCGGACTCGATGTCGGAATAGCATATGTTAGACGGAGAGCGAGTCGTGAGCGTCTGACGACGGTGTATTCGCATTTAGTTATCTCCTGTTGTTCCTAATATCTCGTTAATTCTATAACAGCCGCTCTACTGTTGACCGCTAAGGCAGTGCCACACACGAGAGGTCAACAGTGATCAAGCGACGACGATGTGCTCAAATCTGCCTAACAGTTGGTAAATTTTACCTTTTTTTGAGAATTCTCATCGGGGCCGAATTTGGCCTTAATGGCATTTTGCCTGAACTCGTATCATAGTTTGATGGTCATCTGTTTACCATGAAACTTTAATAGGGCGCCTATTTTAAATTAAAGCAACGGATTTTGGAGGTTGGTATCCGTGACTTGTACGCAAACTTGAAAAAGAGCACCAGACCTATGTTTCATCTTTTTTACAGGCAACAGCTCTACGGACAGCACAGAATCAAACAACGTTTGGACAATTTAAATATGGCATCTTTTTTGGTTCCGCTGTCATATTTGAAATGTGATCATCAACAAGTTGTTTGCACACTAGCCTAGTAATTGCGGGCTAGGATCTTCTATTTTTTCTCCTATAACCAGTTATCTTCATTTACTTGGTAGGTTTGATTTCGCTTCGATATACCTACGTTTTGCGTTTATAACAATGCGAGCTCGTGCGACTACGCGAACTGCCGTTACGCATTTCACACACATTGTTACGACTGATAGGTGCCGGTCATGCGGGCAAAGGTAAAAAAAAGTTCCCATGTTATTTGATAGTACCGACCCAGCCGTACAACTCATTCCGATCGCTGCAAAATACTCTTCACGCTTGTTGCTGTACGTATTTTTTCATTTTTGTAGGCTCGTGGGCAAGTTGCAAAAAAACGTCCTGCGCTTCTTCACTGCGGGACGGCATTCCCGTAAAGCTGTACATCGAGCAAAACGCTGCGAGTTCCACTCATGCGAGCGTGCCCACCGAATACCCACGGTTATTACTAACATTCCATACGACATTACAAACGAATTCAACCAACAACGTTATACACCACGATAGGCCATGTGGCTGGTTGAGGTCGTTACGCACACGAGTATCTACTATGCGCTATCACAAACTGGCCAGCTTATGTCTGTGACGGAAAAGTTCTGCCGAAGCTTATGACATAGCAGTGGTAAACAGTACAGCCACGAACGGCAGAAATTAGTTTCAGCCTGACGAGTAATTGTACTATACTATAATATACATATTATCGTAATAGCGTGTATTGGCGGCGCACAATTCATTTGCGGTCGCTTTAGCCAGTCTCACACGTCCTTAATACACGATTATGCAAGGGGACTCAGGCGCCATCAGATCATTCGTCGCCGCATCTCGATGGCTGATGCTAGTGTTGCCAACAATGACGACAGCAGCAGACTCGTTCAGCGTCACTGGTAGCAGCGCGTCAGGGGCGAAACGGCAAGAGACAAGAAGCGAGAAATGAGACAGAGGAAAGAAAACTAGTAGACCCTGGTGGACCACAAATTCACTCGGGCGCGTCACCTGTGCGAGATTCGTTCCCACGGAACGCTTCATGTTTTCCTCTAGACCGGCTAACGAGCCAGCTCCTACTTCATGACTACAACAACAACAACAACAACATCGTGCCCGGGTCTGCTTTCAGATAGAACCCACCAAATCCGAAACATTACTTTCGCACTGCGAAACTACGACACCTGCTACTAAGTAAACGTTTAGATCTCACTCGACCGCTACGTGTTCAGATGGCTCTTGTATGACGCGTTGTTGTTGGTGTTGACAAAATTGTATTGCACTTGTTTTATAGCTGCTAATGGTAACGCGATTCCTCCAGTGAAAGCTACTACTGGCAAAACCATCAATTAGAACGGCTGGTTTTGGGGCCTACCAGCCTGCGTCTTCTCACACGCACTTGAAAAAGATATGCTTTACGATCGCTCACGCCACGGGCGTCATCATCGTCATGCGCGTTTTCATTGCCATTATCAGCACGACAGCGTACTTCACGAAAATAAATTGTTGCTCAAAATTGGAAATACTCGTGCTGCCTCGTGCTCCGCCATCGCAGACCGACCAAGTCGGATATCGTGTATAAACGTCTATTCAGTGCATAATGTCTACGGTGGGTTATATCATATTCAATTAACTAATTATAACATCAATAACATAGACATCAAACAAATGAATACAGAGATATGGGCCCTTGCGGTAGATTCGATCTAAGGTCAACCACAGTTCGAAATTATTCTGGCTAACGGGGCACCGAGAATGGATTTGTAGCACTAATGGTCATTGGCATGGATCAGACTCTATGCGGAGCCATGTTATAATCTGAGTATGACAATCATTACTGCTTTGTACTTGTTCAGATCAGAAGCTTATCATAAATGCAACAGTTTGTTATTTCTAAGATATGCCGAAAGCCTAAAAGCTTCAGAGTCACGGCATCTACGGTGCTTGAATAGCAACTCTAATTGTTTCTACTAGGTATGAGAAAACGACAGAAATCATAAATCTTTAAAATATAGATAAAAATTATGAACGGTCTAAGTCACCAATATATACGTACAAGCCAAGCTGGCTTAACTGCTAATTTTAGTAGTATTCTTAGAGCCGAAATTGTCCTGTTCTTTCACAGTAGGTCTGTGTCTGCGCTTTGTAAGCTGTTCTTGTTTTTTTAAAAGTCAACACCCTAATACATATCATCAAAATCCAGTGGGAACAAAATTTGAGATTTAACGCCGGTGCGCTCGCGACTAAGTCCACCCAAACAAGCGGCGATATCAGAAACGTAATGCCAAACTCGCTTACGTTTTTAAAAGTAAAAACGTAAATAAACAAAAAAAAAAAGCTGGCTTTGTTTTCATTGGAAGCATCTTAAATCGTATGGAGTTCTGAACCGATCTCGAAATGATAGATTAATGACGCCTAATCGTTCCCGATGTGCCTATATATCGATTAAACAATCAATGGTAGTTAGGGAAGCCACGCGATTGCAAAAGAGTGAGTAGGAGGCAAACCCTTTTGGGAAATTGGTCTCTTTGTTGACATCAAACGTGACTCGCGTACGTGCGTACGTTGTCTTGCAATGTACCTCGACTTGGCACGGAGGTAGGATACGTTGCGGTAACTACGAATAGAACCATGGCACATATTTGTCTTTTATCATATGCGTTGTCTGTTTGCGAGCCCTCAACCTCTACTCCAGCTAATTTCGTGTCACACTTCGGTCGTCCCCTCGAATAAATGTGAATCTCGACCGAATAAAAACTAACCTAGCAGTACCATTTTGCGGTCACTGTTCGTCCCTTTGCTACTGATACCACGCCGCCTCTACTGGGGACAGATCCTAGTTGAGAAACGCAAAATAAGCCAGATGGCAGGGCGCATATCGGGGGTCCGCTCTCCGGAAAGGTATCTCGAAATATCAGAGTCACTTTTGTATATCCAACGAGGTAGTAGTTATTGCTCATATTATTGTTACGGCCGTACAAGCTCTCTTTCGAGTCGAGCTTGTACTGAAATGATGGAGATTACTATCTACTTCCTTAGTGCCTCATAAATACTGGAGCATTTCATTAGCTTAAATGACGAGATTCATTTGTGACTTTATGGATCGATCGATCGATCGATCGCAAAGTAAATAATGTGCGGTTAAGTATGGGTGGCCTGTTTTTCTTCTGGCCTAGCTGTTCCTCGGACAAGAACCTTCGATTAATAGTGATTGCAGCAGGCAGTCCGTACGAATATGTATTGTTTGCGGCGAACCAATACTGATAATGTCCCTAAGGTAGTGGTTAAAAATATAAATATCAACGCAGATCCAGATTTGTGCGCTCAGAACGGAGAAGAGAGTGAACGAAGATTTTCACTGTCTATAGCTGCATAAACGTATAGATAATAGATTTCAACCAAGTATATTATATACACATGTATTACATATGACATACTATATATATGCATGCATTTATTTAGACGCCATCCCTCTTTGGGCTCGTACTAATGTCCGTACCATAAGTCTGATGGCAACAGTCATTATGATCATGGTGGTAAATTACTTGATTTTTGAATACATACCAAAAAAATATGATATTGATTAAATTATATAGGCACTTTATTCATTTATCGGTGTATGGCCCCCGTAGTCTGCACTGAAATGAGCTTGGCTGAATCTAGCAGCCATATTAATTCCTGTTACGGTGATGCTAGTCGCCATTTTAATTCATTTCTCGTTCACGTTTATCAGACGATGCGTAGTAAAAACATTCCGAATATATTAAGAGGCTATACCAGCCAAAAAAGGATTCTCTACCTTCTCTTCAGAAAGCTATCAACAACAGTCGCACTAGCTGTAAGTAACTCTGTAGTCACGAAAGGTGAGATATTACATGTTTAACTATCATACCTTTCGTCCACACGTACGGGGTCGTTTGTCCTTCTTTCGGTGACTTCGGTGTCATGGTCGCTCGGAGGTAAACGGTTACGAAACGAGACAAATCCAAAATGGATGCATCTAGTTAGTTGAACGACGAGTTCGATCTCTCTTTGTATCATTTTTCCATTTCTGTTTAAAACCAACAATTGAGCTCGAGATGATAATCCTTTTGGGATTAGTGTATATTCATGCACACACACACAGATCTTGCCTCCACGATCCAGCTTTGCAGACTGTTAGGTTTAAGAGTAGAAGCCCAAGTGGATCCGTGTGTGAGCTGTGGTGTTCTTCTAGCAATAGAACACAGAAAGTCATTTCGCTAGCGCTTTCTTGCCTTTGCTTTACTAGCAAAAATCTGTACCCGGACGGCAAATACTGCTTTTGACAGATTTATTATGAATCGTGGCTCTTGGCGCGACCACGATGTCCCTCTGTACACCAGCCAGACTCATTCGTCGTATAACCCTCTGTAACTAACACAAGGCTTCGACGGCCTGTGAAAAAGGACTACCAATTTTGATGCTGGTCCCGGTTTCCCGCTTTCTCTGCCTGTGCTAGTGCCTTTGAACATGCCTGTTTGTGGGCAGGACTTTCGCGGTTTGGCGGCTCCGTTTCATAGCTGGGCCGACCGAGGTCGCACCTATATATGGTCCCACCCGACATGGTCTTGTTGCTACGATGCTATAACACACTGGCTGTTACCTCTATCGCTGTTGCAAAGGGTTTTCGGGAAAATTTAGGGTGACTTTTAACGCGGAAATTAAGCATCGCTGCCATTGTTCTCTTCCTGGTCAGCGTGCTGGCGCTGAGGAAAACACCAGCGAACTTCGCTGCGCAATCTTGGAGCAAGACGAAGGCAAAAAAGGAACGAACTGTGAATGTCTATGACATTTGTGAGTGCAATCCATGCGTCTCTGCATATATATATATATAGCAGAACCAACATGATACAATAAAGACCAAACATGTGATTTATATAGGTTAGCCTCAAACTATAGCTAATAAATGTTTCTAGGGTATAATTCGTTGGTTCCTGTTAAGGCAGTTTCAGCGTGAACCAACTGTAAAGATGTATAGTTTACCAGCAGCAGCTAGAATTAGAATAGAACAGTATAAGACCCTTTTTTTGACTGTAACGCTATATAGGTTACTTCCGTTTTAAAAGTCTCGATTGTTACTTGAGGTTTGCCTAAGGTTTAAGGTAGCTGTATAATTGTTAATGTAAATGCAACGTACCTGGAACTTAGAGCTTTTTTCTTGCATTTAAACACTGGCGACCACATTGGGACGCCTATATGTGTGTGTGTGTGTGTGCCTATATAAGGTTTCCCGTATCTAAAGAGAGAAACAGGAAATCGAGAATATTTAAGAAGCTAATGTTGCGGTGCGATGTATGATGTAGCATCATCTAGTCACGTTTGCCTTTATACAGTTGCCACAGCAAGTGGTGTCCTGTTGTTCCCAATATTGAATCGAATCTGGCGATAGAAATAATGCTTTCGTCGCAACATTATCCGTCTTTCAGAAATGTCAGAGCACCGGAGAGAATTACCTGAACAAGGCACGATAGAATGCCGGACAGAGTCAGGTTTAACCTATCTGATTGCACGCACGAGCTTTTAGCTGAATGTCCACAATACTCACAATGATCCTTTCGACATTGTCGCTCCTACCCAAATAAGTCACGAAGAAAAGAAAAATCGACCCGATTCAGTGAGTCCTGCTTCGCGTCGTCTGTGCGCAATGACGCGTTCCATAACCGTCTCGTCACCCCTCGCGCTCTGATGCCTACACGGTCTCGTCATCGGTCGGCAGTCATGCACTACTCGGCTTCAGGCTGGAAGAAGTCGAATGAAATCAGTGTCATGAGGTACCAAGTTCGCCTTTTACCCATAAATGCAGCCGATTTTATAAAGGTTCATCTAGGAGTCGTCATATTGTACCATAAGGTCCAGGCATTTTAAATAGCAACTCGTCGTTTTCAGGCAACTTTTTGTTCACAACAATATTTAACATGCTTGAAACTCAAATAAAATATATGCACAACACAAGAAATTCATTTTGTATAGTCCTAATTTGCTTAACTTTTAGAAGTATCATCTAGGACAAAGTGATCTTTTATATCTTTTTGTAACGAGATTCAATATTTCCGTTATCGTTAGTAGGCAGGAGTTACCCTTCATACCGCTGGATCTCTGTGCAGTTGATGCATTATCTGTTCTTCTTGTCTATACCATCAGCGTTACGCTGTCTGCAGTCTAAAGACTTGGTCGCTGCGATAGAATACCGCATCGTCGTAGAAGGTAGTTGAATTTAAAGTGGGCGGCGCAAACAAGCGGTTAGAAAAGAAGCCAAACTCAATCTTTCCCTCTCTTTCTGGAGATGTTGGCTCGGATGTAGGATATGTTGTAGAACGCCTACTTCTGACCGACGCAGTCGACATGTAGCAACCCAGGCAACCAACGCCGAACCCTTGTTTGCCACCGTATAGAGTACGTAGGCATGGATACAGCGGCTAAACGTTTGTCGGGGTTTCACACAAAGCAGGAAAAGGGGAATGAGGGAATTACGACGATGAGGAAACGAAGTGAGCAAACGACGTAAGCTTAGTCTTTCTCACTCTTCGTTCTTCCCCGGCCTGGTTTCCCGCCAGCCAGCCAGCCAGCCAGCCAGCGTCTCACTGTCCCATTTTCGGCGAATGGAGGCAAACAGGCGCGGAAACATTTTAGTGAAGAACAACCGCGAGTTGAGGAGAGCAGCGAATGTAAGCACACGAGGGTAGGAAGCGGGGAGCAGATCCGAGGAAGAGGAGAGGGTAAAGGAGCAGATAGCTGAGCGGCGGCCCGGCCAAGGCAAGTCGGACTAGCAGCAGTGGCGACCGTCGTGGTGGGTGTTGGCGAGTGCGTGAGCCGTTACTCCGCAATTTATCTAGTATTGGGTGCCCACTGTTTAGTCGACGGCCCGTTGCAGCTGCACAAAGCCATCTACAGTCAATGCCGCTGCTCAACCCCTCTTTTTCGCTATTTTCTATTCTCACGTCTCTTGTCTATCCCGCACAGGAAGGGGGACAGCAGTGGCTGGCAGCGACAGAACAGCACTGGAAGAAAGGCAACATAATATTTACCCCAACAACAGCACGGCTATGTCTCGGCACTAGAACTAAACGGACGAGCGTGTGGGAAGACAGGCGAACAGCCAGGCCAAACCGTGCACTACTACCCTCTCCGAATGCCTATCTTGTTGTAGCCTAACGAACACGAACGCCAAGGGAGAAGCGCTCGAGGAGGCACCGGGAATACATCGTCACGATCAACGCAAGCCCTTTGCGGGCAGCACCGCAGCAGACCCGAAGCCACGGCCGCTGTACTTTGACGTTCGTTTGGTCTTTCTCTCGCTACTCCGCTTCGCTCTTGCGAGAACGAGTAGAACATCATGCAGTAGGTGGCTATCGTCGCGGTGCTCCTTAGGCGTTCGCAACCCCTTCTGTCCCCCTAATATCTCCCCTACGTAATACGGATACGTTTGACGTTTTCTCTTTACTTCTCCCCCCCCCCCTCCTCGCACTCACCGTCCGACTTCACTGTTTTCCCTCGCCGTCGTTCGCGTTGCCCGTAGCTGACGTTGTCGATGGCGTTCGCCATCTCCGGCTGCCTACCGCCGCCAAAACTCGTTACGCTGCGCCCGGACATGTATTACTCTGGTAGCGAAGTAGCAGCAGTAAGACATACATGCTTTGTACAAGATTGTCTATGAGCTGCCAAGCTATTACTCTGTTACAACCGCACAGCGGCGCAGTCGGGAGACTGTTGCAATGCCTATCCGTCGGTCTGTCTGCTTATCTATCGTATGTATGGGTGTGGGTATGCACGTGCAGCTGTGCACATAACCAGCCGTCCACCCATCGATGGTGCTACATACATTTCTGCTCTGCGCAAAGTCCTGCACTACCCTGCTTTTGTGTATCCAACTTACAGAATGCGAAAAGGAAGCTTTTACTAACTCTCGCCCTTCCCGAACTCGACTATACTCTTACTTACCTATATATATTTTGATCAACAGCAACGACCAATTAATAGTTATGACTATTCGCGGAACGGAGTGCGCCGCATATCAGCTCGCTCAATGCCTAGTAGAGACGAACGTATCATTGAGAGGCACCGGCTCCAACCGCGGCTCCTTCGCAGACCGTCAGTGTCAGTATCAATGAGGCCACTGAGAACGCTGCAGAACTGGAAACAGAACACCACTTTGAAGCATAATGGCTTCGGGGCCATTGGCTGCCCCAACCAGTAACAGCCACGGTCGCTAGCTTTCATCTCTTACTACCGCTGCTGTTGATGCTTTACCGAATAAATAATGGGCAACCAGTAACCCGTTCACCGCTTCTTTCACAGCCGAGAAAAAGACCAGAACGCTGTTTAAGCAACGACAGTACACGATGGATCTTAGCACAAACGAGCTGACTGCCTATAGCTTCTCCATATCGTCTATTTTCGATGTTTTTTTCTTTTTTGTGCTTCATTTTCGTTATCAAACGAACCGCGTTCTGGCTTAACCAGCATTAAGTCCAATGCTATGCGTAGCATGAACGGTTGAAAATTGCCTGATTTTTAATGGAAACCGCCTAGAAGAATCGCGTCTTGCTTGCTAGTTTCAAGCAAGGCTGGAATGGAAGCTGTGGAGCATAATGAAATATTGCGTTTGGCTGTGCCTAATTTATGAAAAGGCCCGCAGGAAAACAAAGGAAAGTTAAACCAGCTTAGGACACCGATGTTTTTGTATAGTGATAAGGGCCGGTTGCAGGCTTTTACCGCGGCTAGAACTAATGCTACAAAGGGGCTGTCCTCAGGCAGGCCGGTCGGTCTCAGTCAGCTTCACCCAGCGACGTTAGACACTCAAAGCGAATGTACAACAAACGCTTCGAAATGGTGAAAGATTTTTTTCGAAAAGGCCGACGAAACGAAAACATGCCGTTTTCTATGACAGCTCTACCAAATGATTTGTCACGCTACGAAACGATAGCGGCGACAGTCCGATAATTTTATGCACACTTCAGCTCCTTGCGTAGAGAATGGTTATTTCCTCTATGGGCGAAATTTAACCTGATCCAAACAGGCTTGGATTGTGTGTTAATCGTCGTCAATTGGTCGCCTAGACCGAATTCGAAGTACTTAATAT
Organism: Varroa jacobsoni; assembly: GCF_002532875.2. Taxonomy (NCBI): domain Eukaryota; kingdom Metazoa; phylum Arthropoda; class Arachnida; order Mesostigmata; family Varroidae; genus Varroa; species Varroa jacobsoni. Next base: position 40,420 of record NW_019214223.1, read on the forward strand.
TGTTGAACATGCTTTCGTATAATCAATTCTGATTCATTTTCAACGGTAATCTTTGTTTCTAACACTCGAATCGAGATCCACGCTCAGCGCACAATGTAGACCGAAAATATGAAACGGTCAAAAATAGCAGAAGACATTAGTCGAAAAAGATAACGTCAAAGGCTGCACATATCGGATAGAGTTCTGCGAATATTGAAGGACCATGTTCCCTTCTGTTTGCTAAACGTTTTCGGTTTATCGACTGGTCCTGTCATCCCATACGAGCACCGCAAACGCCTTTGATCTAAGAATGCGTACGATTAGTTAATCACCAGGCGAAAGCTCCGACCTTGTTTCGACACAAAAATCAGTCCGGTTTATCCTACAACAAGCACTACGGCATAGTTCGTTGGCACTGTTATGTTCGCTATGTGTTACGTCTACCTCGGCAGAGCTTGCGTAACGCTGCTCATCGATAACGTCTCGAAGTATTGGTGCCGTTCCGGGCCTTCGGAACTGCTTCTGCTAGACTAGCGCTCATCGTTTCCCCAGCATTTCCCTTTGCCAAGCCCCCCGCACACCTTAGCCCTTCAGCCTTCCCGGGTCTGTACTTTTTCCATTGGAATGGAAAACCAGCTAACCGGACTCAACAGCGAGAACAACTCACCACCAGCGTCACCACATCGCGCGCGGAATCAGCCAGCGTTCGAGGCAAATTAAAAGTTTAATTCATTTTTACTTCTCTGAACAAGCCGAAACCGATCAACGATGTAAAAGGGACGAGGTCGGCCGCGCCGAGATGATCGGCTGATTGCTTGGAGGAAGGCAGAAGCTGAAACGTGCACAGCTGTTGGCTAGAGCTCGGGCCGCTGACGGTCTGTGGTCGTGTCCGTGCAGCGAAGCTACAGTTCCGGCCACCGTTTGCCGCTCTCAAGTGTTATGACTACTGCAACACTAGCTACCGCAGCTCCCGCAATAGCAGCGAAAGCAACAAAGAAGGGATCTGGCCACTGGAACGATGCGGCGATTATAGACGATCGCCACATGCGAAATAATCTACCCACAAACTTCCCGCCACCCCCATTTTTGAACCCCGTTTATTGCATACGAGAACACCATCTAGAGCCAACCTAAGCTCTAGAACCACAACTACAACTAACTACTGACAGTCGGCGGAAAGCTTGCAATTAGACATAGGCGAACGCGTTCGAAACGCTTTCTAGCAACAATAAGCGGAATTTAGATATTCAGCAAAAGTTCAGCATTGGTATTACCCCACCCCCCACCCCCTGAGCTGTCTTGTGGTTGCGAAAACAGGAGACGCAACTAACTGGTCGCTGATGCTCACGTTGGTGGTGAACGGATGCTCAGGAGATGAAAGCTTCAAAATAATGCTATGGCAGAAAAATTGGGATAGACCAAAGCCAAGACGGGCGGATAGGTTGCTAACAATCGAAAGCTAAAATCGGAAACGAATGCTCGTGTGGTCCCTAACTGCGGAATCAGGACTTGTGGTTTCGTAAAGATTCTCTGAGGAATGTCCTTGCTGGACCGAAATCAATGTTAACGACAGTGGAAAAGGGAATAGAGATCGCTTTTCTTGAAAAGTCGTTGTGGTTACACCGCGGTTTATGCCGGAACCGCTTCGTATGGCTGTGAGATCTTCGAAGCCACATGATCTTGGTCAGCAGTTTAGGACCCCGGTTATCCCTGGAAATGACGTACTGTTTATACGGTTCGTGCCCGCAAACTTGAACGGCAATCGTCTATCGGGTTTCATATTGGAAACACTCAATGTGTTTTGAGGTTAGCATAACAGAATAATTTCACACGGACAACGTGGTCCTGTTTTATGGTAGACGCCAGCCATGTTATAATTGTTTTTTTTTTCCACAAGTATACTTTACGAAATGGACTGAGACACACTTAGTAATAGGTGGGTATTCACGCAAATGTCCGAAATCAAACAAAATAGTATCAGAGTCAGCCTAGTTGTACACTGGGCGAAGCGGGTTAAAGATGAATTTTCTTGTATTCAACTAACCAGTTATCGTCTACCCTATACGATTTGTGTATGGAGCAGTTAGAGGGGCAGGTACTCGGTTTCTAAAATAGCAGGTTACTTGAGTAAGACCCGGAAATGTTAAAGATGGACGTAAAGCATACCTCTCAATTGCTGGTTAGCGTTACTTACGGACGTGGTCCGTTAGAACATGCCACCGCATACGGCGTGTGCTGAACATCGTTAAGAAGCCGCGAAGGACAGCCACGCCCACAAATCAGTAGCTTGTTCGCCCATACAGACCCAACTCGAAAGCCTCAATGCGCAAACGTAGAGTGGCCGGGACACATACATGAAACCCCTCTATTTCGGTACGAAGATCAAGACTCTATTCAAATAGAACCCGTTGAGCCGTTGTTACTTCCGATAGCAATAGTCAGCACATCATCATGCGATCTTTTGATCGCGCACAAATAACACCACATCGTGCTGCCCTCTATGAACAATGGATCACGCTTCAAAGAGGAAATGTTCTTTTCTACGTATTTACGAAGTACTGCCCAGTCGGACTCTGTCGCTTCCTCTCACGTACGTACTATGATACGGACTGAAAGCTGAATGAAGGCAAATACACCTTCAGATGTCGTCATTGGCCTTTCGCATTTTAATTTGCTCGCCTATCTTCGATCGGACTGCTCACTCATACGAAGTCCGCGATTGTCTTCTTGAATGTTGTGTGTGTCCATTAGCCTTCGCTCAAAATGTCAGGATGTTCAGGAGCCACAGTTGACGATAGATAATCTTCTACCTATATCTCAAAAAAAAAATGACTGATTTAATACTGTTTAGTTAATGATACTAAATGGGTAGGAATTGTCAAGTAGTGCACCTGTAACGTGCAATTCAAATCTTGCCCTGCGACTTTTCCTATTGAGTTATTTGCTACTGATATCCTTGAACTCTGTTTGTGTATATGCTAACGACGTTTGGTAGGATGCACCAAAAGCAACGTCGGTCTACAGATGTGTTTGCCTGCGGCAAGACATCACGAAGGATAACAGTGACAAAAACAGCTGGTATGCCAGTCATGCATAGGGTAAACATTCTGCCATATTAAGCGAAATTTAAAACCGGTTTCTGTCACAACAAGCTTATTTGCTTCTGTTAGAAGAACATCGGCGTGATCAGCACAACAAAACATGGCAGCGAACTCGTCTACTTCCATTCTCACAAAGTTACACTGGTACCCTATGAAATTCTGCCTTCCAGCGATATCACTATTTTCCTAGCGATTGCAAACATCATATATATGTATATATAATTCAATATCGAGCCCTAGCGGACGGAAGAGATAGACTCTCCGTAATCAATAAGAACGGGTCTAATATAAAATTCGTAGTGTCATTGTCTTTATTGTTACATAACATTACGCTGTATTATGACTTCTTGCAAAACTGCTTTGACTCATCGTAATAGCAGGATTCTTCCATCCGCTGCTCTATTTAACCGAGGCCGCCGCCGCCGCGTTCCCTCGCTTAAAATATGCCCCGCCAGTCACATGAAGAGTTTCCGACCCATTTACTCCCTATACACATTATTTCTAGCATATCTGCTGCAAGATGGCGTCGTCCTGCAATCAGTGGCTGCGTTAAAAGATATCGTTATAAAGTGTGATGATCAACATAGAATTATTAGAGCAACCCGTTATGGCAGCGTTGAAACTAACCGTAGCAGGGCCTGTTATAATAGCTCAGCTGGTGATTGTGTTCCTGCCTGAAAATACACAAATAGAGTCGCGCGAATGAATAGCGAAACACGCAGCAGTATTACAAACGGAGTAAAGCGTGCTAAATCACAGAAGACATAAACTACGTATCCGGGCTACTCCTGAGCCTCAGGGATGATTTTCGATGTTAGCGAACGGATGACTTAGTGAGGTGGGTACGTACGTGAATGTCTGGAATGGAGTGGAAATACTGGTAGCAGCAAACCATCTAGGACAGCGTCGTTAGAACGGTAACGGGTTCCCCGTTGTTGATCGCCTGCGTGGCAAGCGCGCACATGTCACAGACTCCAGATGAGTATCCTCTCTCTCTCTCTCTCTCTCTCTCGAAGCAGTTCTGCGCTGGCGTCTCTGAAGCCCTGACGGTCTACGGCGACTGACGCCATAAGCGACTGGCGCTCCGACGCTGCTACTACTACCGCTGCCGCTACCGATTAACATTCTTTAAATTCCTCGGAATTCAATAGCGGGCGAGAAAGCGAGTGATCAGATGCGCGAGTCCGGTTAGCTCGCACCATGACGCCGTTATGCCATCCTCTCCCTTCTTGGGCTGCAGTCAATCCTCTGTTTGGAAACTATGCGACGCGATGCGCTATCGGAAGCTATATATGCGAAGAAAGGACAGTGTTGTTGTCGCGGAAAGCTGTGGGGGAGAAAGGGAGGCGGGGAGGTAGAAGGATGTTAGGGTGGAAAAGCAGTGTGTTGAGGTGGAGGCAGCGACCGACATAAACAAGGAACACGGGAGAGGAGGTAATAAAGGAACAGGATGGTAGAGAGAGCAGCAGATATGGAAGAGAATGCCAAAGGCGATATTCTGATCCTCGCTACCGTGCAGCGTGCATTCGATCTCTGGCGGTGTGCTCATGTACGTGCTGGCCGGCATACGAACGCTTGGAACGCTTCCAACGAGATAGATGACAGCGAACCAGATGCAGGCCTTTCGCGTCCTCTGGCCCCCGGCAAGAAAAAGCGGGAGAGTGTGATTGTGCTTCACTAGGGAGACACTGCCTACAAAGTGGAAGGCGTAGCAGTCAGTACAGTGTAACCCGTGGGCAGGCCACAGGGGCGCGAAGGAAAAGCGATGAGTTGCCATCGTTGACTGCGTCCAGGAAGCAGTGTATAAAGTTGTTCTGTACTGTATTCGTCGTAACAAGGACGCACGCCTAACTCGTGCTCAGTGCTAGTTGTTGTTATTGTTGTCGTTGTCTCCGGGCCGTTGTTGAGTGCAGATACGCCTGTGTACGGGTAAGGAAGAGGGGGTATATGGAGAAGCCACTCCAGAGAACGCTTGAGGTGGTTGAAAAAGCTCAGGCTTGTCGCTTAGTCGAGAGTCTATTGGCGCGATTCCTTGTCGTTGGTGTTGTCTATGTTTATATCGCCGTTGTCGCTGCTGCTGTTGCGGCTGCCGCTATCGACGCTGTAGTAAGTTGGATGTAGTTTATTGAAAGGGGCGAGACAGGGAAAAATAAGTAGGCGCACGAAGCCAGGCGACAGTGTTAGCGTTTTGTCAAGGCTGATGGCATCGAGCGCAGGGCTACCCAAGGGTAAAGCTTATGATATCGGTATTGCCGGCACGAATTTGCTTATAACATCGGTCATATACATACGTATAGTCGTGCATAACGCTAAACGAAGAAGGCCGACCGACCGTAGACAGGAGATTACTCCAAATCGCTTTAACTGCTCCTCACGACTCAAGCGTTACGCCACTATTTGCACAAGTTTGCTTTCTATCTGGTTACCTGCAAGTAGCGTTATCTGTCGCAAAAAGACGTCCTACCACGTGTTGAACGACAACACGTGGTCGAAACGATACGTTTAACAGGTAGACAACTTGTGTGGCTAGAAAACTTCATACATCTACGCGCATGTCCCCGTGAACGTACGTAATAAGCCTATATAAATTCAAATGCATTTATGACTACGTACGACACAAAACCGACCCTTCTAAAGGCCAGGGAATAGTACTAAACTGCATATCGATAAGCAAACGCCCTTCGGTGCACAGAGTATCGGTTGAATATAGATCGGACCGTTTATTTGAATTATAAATGCTGTGGAGGGTCATAGGATAGTAGGTGATAAAAAGCAAGTGGCTCTGTAGTTTCTGGTACGAAAAGTTTCCTCTACCTAGTGATATAACATATAAAGTTATATTATCAAATAAATATTGAGCAAACGTACACGAGTACGATCAATGTAACAATAAACATAATCTTTTATCTTAATATGCATGGCAATTAAATTACACGAAAAGTGTTGCCGTTAAAGGGGATCGTGTTCACGCTGCATGGGCACGCTACGCGCCCCTAGAAATTGTAACAATCGATCTCTTAATCTATTTGCTATTGACAGCGTTCATTATGACCCCGGTTAGACGATTCCGCAGATGGCCAGCCCACGAAAAACAACTCGTTCCTATATTATCGTGATTTTTTTCGCTCTATGTTATCTGGTCGAGTTAAACGAAAATGCTGAGTGATCCGTTGGTGTTTGGCCAACGATGGCGAGTAACTTGTGATCAACTCATAATTGATGTACAGATAACTTGCCTTCCCAAAGACTTCTGTTTAATGTTCTTCGTAATGAAATTCAGTCATCTACCTTTTAATCCTTAACAAGTTCAATGTATTGTACGTATTCCATTTCATATTTACAGAGAGGCAGAAATCGTAGGGCAATCTTAAAATGAAACAGATAGCGTCTATCCGTACGAATTCAATAGTAGAGGTGAAGCAGGGCACTTTTTTTTTTACTATCGTAAGTACGCGTGATGACAGTATCTCAGCTTAGAAGCTTTCAAGCTCTGCTAAATAGGAGGAGTAAAGGAAAGTTACTAACCCATAAGATTACAGTGGCTGCAGAATTTCACTGTAGAAATGCTACTGCACCCGCCACCTGGTCATCGAGACTTTATTGTGCTTCGTGAGGCTCTAATGTACCTCTGAGTCTCTTTATTCAATATTAGCTTGGCTGCACTCTCATTGCTCGTCAAATTTGTTAGCAACATTGAACAACTTTCGTATCGTACGGGATTTAAATATTATCATCTTCTAATGAGAAACTTTTCCTTCATCTATTTAGATATTAGGCCGGCAAGTATAGCAGGATGGGCGCCAACAAGTCAAAGTCACGGAAGGTCTTCTATTAGAAAACGCACCCTAAGATATGACCATTCATTGATACCCACATATAGCATTTAGTGATAATTCCACAATATAAATAGCAAAAATGAGAACGGTGCTTGAGGCGGTTTCGTTCTTCGACCTGATAATCGTCGCCCATGACGTGAAGACATGATGCGTGAGCTGCCTTATAGTTGGTACACGCAGTCGATTACTGCTATCGAGGCTAAATCGTGCAGGCTTCGAGAGATTACTCTCACCCATACCACCCATTCGGGCAGGTGGTATTTTTCTATCGAGCTTTGCGCGTATCATCCTCACTATCACCAGTAGTAATATTCCGAACTCCTCACACTGTGACTGACCATCAGGCGGCAGACATTGACAACTTTAGCTTTAATGCTGCTCGATACTTTCTCCTGTATTCACAGATACCCTTCTGATACGACCCCTGAACTAGCATCGAGCAGCAGCGAAGACCCGTAAGACAACTAGCAGTCAGTCATTGGCGCCTGGATTCTATCGCGTCGCGCTTTCTGTTCCTGGTCATATTGGCAGCCTGATGCACCACATTGAGGCAGATGCTTCTTCTTCAGCTGGTGTTACTAGAGTGAGCCTTTGTTCCCTGCTGCTTCGGACTGTTTGGTGCTTCAAACCGAAAGATAGCTTAGTCTTCTCGATATATTTCGTAGGTGGCCTACCAGCGAACCATTCTGGGAGCTTGTGAGTCGTCACTCGACGATTTCACAATGATGGTAGCACACTCAGAGTCGATTCTTTATGAGCAGCCCTGTTATTTTATCAGTGACAAATGTCACTATCGATTAGAGGTACGACTTCAGAACGAGAGGGCACTTGAGACTTTACTTTCAAAGCCAGTCTTCTCCACCTCCCCTCAGAATGTTTCCTCGTTACAACGACAATGAGGCTTTTCATTGAGCCTCTTTAGCTCATCAAAGCTCATCGTGGAGTTTTTAGGACATCGGGCCGTAGTTTCGTGAGCCGGAGTACACAGCAGATCAACTATCGGCTCCATAGCTAAACTTTCAAAGGGCCCTCATGAACTCTAAACAACAAAGCAGCTAAAATTCTTTTGCTTTTTCGTTTTATATCCTTGTTTGCCAGTCTTAGATCGTTTTCACCTTTAGCATGCTGCATTATCTCAGTTGTTCAACTCTGTGGATATGCCTTTTTACGATAGACACGATTCAAGTAGAATAGGAAGGCAAAGCAGCAAATGACTGTGGGTTAGTCGATAAACAGTGACTGTTTTGATGATTGAAGAAAGCTATTTTGAATCTCGCTTATCGGGTTTCCCTAGACGAAGAAAAGCTTCACTGTTATGAACAAGCAGGCCGACATTCTGCGGCTTGTTTCCCTATATATCCGTCAAAGCATTGCGCCACCGAGCGTTATCTTTAGGCCACATGGGCCCCTATCTACCTATCTCAATAGAATGAACCATAGGGCTGCGGATTCTTTTACTTCCGGCTTGTTAACCCTTTTGTGCATCTTTCCGGGCCCTGTGCTCAACTCTTGCCCAACAAACCGCCATCAACGAAGCCCCTGTCCGCTGGCAAGCAGGCAAGCTCAAGCTTCCCCCGTTCATAGGCCTAGCAAGTGAGCGGGCAAGCCTGCAAAGAAGCAAGTAACCCGCACGAACTAGCGAAGCAACAAAACTAGAGGGCGGTGATGAGCAGCGGTGGTCCTAAAGTTGCTCCTCTATTGCTGGCTGATCTGCCGTAGACTAAGTTCTGTTTCGGTTTCGTGGGTTTCACGATGATGATGGCGGCAATTCTGCAAGCTCAAGACCCTGAGAAAAGCAGCGATTCGAAACTTCCGAGCCCGAATGCAGCTCGAATGGGACAGTCAGGCAGCCTCGTCTGTTTCGCTCCTACATTGGCAGTGCGCACCCCTTCGACAGGGCCGCTAAAACGAAAGTCGGTGGAAGTATCGGACAGACGGGCGTACAATAGTCCAGCGGTGCGCATCATCAAAGAGCGGACGAAGCCAGCACACACACAGAGAGAGAGAGAGAGAGAGAGAGAGAGAAACTCGCATACAGCGTTAAACTACACAGTCACTGCCAGTAGCACCAATGATGTCGATCCTAGTCAACGAGCACGAGCTACTTCAGCAATCTGGACCGATACAAGGACAAAAGGACAGCTCAAACAGATAGTCAAGACGGAGAGAAATGATCATCCAAGTCTTCGGATAGCTCATCCAAGATAGGAATGTTTCTTCCCCAGATCGTATGCCAAATCGTACGCTAGATACAGATCTACCCGAACAGAAAAAGTACGATACTAGGTCACCACCAGCCTTGAACAATGGGGTGCCTTTTTAGACTGGCTGTCTTGCATGACTATCTGGTCTAAGTATGCGAATGTGAATGTGTGTGTCTGCAATTGCATCTCGACTGTCATTGATGTCTGCTCTGAAGTGGAGCAGAGAGGTAAAGCTGCAAGAACATGCTAGTTCTGCTAGTGAAGTGCTCTCCGCTGTCGACCGATTACCCTGGTCGTCCATACTGGCCTCGGCTTTTGTTTTTCGTCAGGAATCTTCGTGAAGATGACGATGTCGCTGACTGGCCATGGTTACGCTCAAGCACTGCGCTCGTGTTTGCCATTGCGCCATCCAACCGTTGGAACAGTCACTGATATCGCGCTAGTCATTGAATATGGTAGCTGTTACATTAAATTTTCTCCTAACAAATGCTACCAGAATTGTATAAGATATGAGATCCGTTGCGAAGAATCTGCTCATGAACACGATACAACGATAGGCGCAGACTGTTCAGGCATTGCTTTCTCAATTTCGTCGATTCTAATTGAACAACCTCATTAGGTGACAGGTCCAGCTCTGACGCTAACCTAATAGTCGGTATGCAATTTTAATGAAAGAAAGTTTTATATCGTTCTGACTATACGAATATGCGCTGTGATGGCGTACATGTACAATCCTCTCTTCTTCGCAAAAGGGAGTATTATCATGCAGTTTGTGCGTGCAGATTAGAATGATACAAGACTAGCTTTTTTTTTTCTTTCCGCGATATTGTGCACTGGCAAGCAGACAGGTATCAGATTAGAATATACGAAAATAAGTGCTGAAGTACCGACATGAAAGGTGCGACATTCTTTGGACTTAGCTTCGTCTATAGTGTTGGCCATAATCCACATATACAGAATAGATGTGCATATATAAATGTTGTATCAAGCAAACTAAACAGATGCGCACAACAGCAGACGCTCGGATCAACTTTTCATCTTCCCGTACTACCTCCAGTTTGAAACCATCCATCCTGTATCTGTTCACTGTCTCGCGGTAGTCAGGATGTCCTCTTTCGGCCATGGGTGCCCTGGACGATTGTCCTGATATCGTAGGGTGGCGTCTTCACATCGACGTGGCTACTCTCGTGTATTGTATGTAGGAACGCAACACCTAGAAGTTAGCAGCTGAACTTCCTAAACAGCGGGACATCACTGTCGTCGTGAGTTGTGGCACCAATTGAATGTTAGGTGCCCTTCGCGACTTTGAATATCGCGACATCAGGAGACGATCAAGTCGTCGATCAGGTCGGTCGCCTGCTTTTGCGAGACTCCTCGACGCGACGAAGATGCGTCCTTAACTTGTTTGCAATGATAGCAGCAGCAGTAGCAGTATTAACCGCGGCAGGAAGAGTCTCGATGTAGAGGCGCTGAAAAAGCAGCATGGCAACTACTGAAGATGCGCAGATTCCTTGTCCGAAGGACAGGGATGCAATGGGCCTTTTTTCGAAAGAAAAATAGATACTGTATAGATTGACAATGGTGCTAGCAATAGCCCCAAGTCAAACATAATAGAGTTTATGTTATCCTTCTTCAAAGACTATATGCGTGCGCGTTTGTATCTACCATGTTCTGCATCTCTGAGAGCCTCTGTGTTAGCAAGAGCGTCAATCGCAAATTTCGTACTGTAATAAATCGCCTCGTCTAGCAAAAAGCGACGCACTGCACAAGGCACTTCCTCTCAGACTAGGCACACATAGGTAGATGTAGCTTGAGGATATATATGGTTTTCTGCGTTTGGCGCCAGTCGATACGCTACGCACAAATATTGAAAGCCTTTTCGTTGCCTATTTGGGCGCCAGTAGTAGCAGCGCTAGAAAGAAAAGCAAAGGTTTTTGGAGCGGGCGAAACGAAGAGAGTCAGAGTGAGCTTAGGATGAACTGGGCTCTCTCGATCAACAACGGTTCTTAAATGAATTGGTTTCTTATGGATCGGGTCGCCTATCACTCCGGTACGAGTGCCGAACCCGCTGATGTCTCCTCTGCTCGCATTCAAAGCAGCTACTGTCGCTTAGCTAGCCATACTTAGCCGATATTATCATAAGGCCTATACAATGCTGAGAATAATAGAGGATGGTTGGTTTCTTCAATTTTTCGTTGCTCCAGATCCGGCCCGGCGAAGCTGCCGAAGCTACCCTCATGCGTCATGTTCTACACTATATACTACATTGGAGTCGATATACCCAAACGTAATAGAGGGACATACACTAGTGTCGCTTGTATCGAGTGCACTATCTGTGTATCAGTCAGTAGAGGCCCCACTCATTCAGGTAACATTAAAGAAGAACCTAGACCTCCCCAGACGGCGGAACAGAATTCGATCCTTTAGAATCAGGCTTTTTGAGTTGGTGGCTTTGCAGCCATACGCTTGTTTTGTAAGCGGCTGTATCGGTATATGCCTGCGGAATTTACGAACCTAGTAACAGTACAAGTGATTTTTGCGATGCCTCGATTATCCATATTTCCTGGCAGTCACCTGCTTTTATACGTAAGCCTGAATATATTTCTACATTACATATATGGTGAAAATTTGCAAACACATATGTACGTTGGAACACATTTTTAAACACATAATAACTGCGGTAGGGGTTCGCACTACTTCCACGTGTTCTGGTGTTCGGACGTGCAACGAGCCCATAGTATATAGTACAGTGGTTTTCATTCACAAAATAAGAGACAACTTCGTATGACGCCGCTCTGCTTCGATAGTCTAACACTGGCCGAAGAGCGGCTATGAAAGGACGAGCTGGAAAACTTACATGAGCGTGACGGAGCCAGAGGGGTTATGCGCGTCACGCAGTATCAGCGTCAGGCTGTCGGACGATGCTCAAGGACTGTGGCGGACAACGTGTACCCTAGAGACAAAGCTCACAGACGTGACTCGAGCAACACCAAACTAGAGACCTAAGCTTGCACAAGATGTTGGCCCAGTCAAGAAAACCTGTGCTTTTTCTCAACGTAGCTAAGACAGTAGAATACAAGATAGGAGCAAGGCTTTTCCTATGTTTAGCTACGCGAAGGATAGGACAATCATTGAAGAAAAAGAACAACACAGATTCCGTGCTCGGAGAGGACAGAGAAAAGAGAAAGCGAAACGGGTTCAGCTACTGGCCCTTCGTTGCCCGGCGGCAGGATGTCCATCGATGTTGTTCCTTCGTGCAGACCGCTCTTTCACCTTCGTACGGATAAAGAAGAAATCGCGTCCTTTCTTGCCCGGAGTCATCCAGCCACGTAGCTATCGAACGTACGTATAGTACTTATGTTTCGAAACTACAGAGATGTCGTCTACGACATCGTCACCAAATAGAGCGGTCTATAGATAGAAGGAAGTACGCTAGCGGGCGACAACAGAAGGGCGATTACTGAACACGATCGACGTCTCTATTGGAAGCCTAAGGATTACGTTAAGCCAATGAAAATGGCAGCTCTTATTTCCGTTTCTCCTTCCGCTCGTTTCGCTTGTAGTTTGTGTAAATGAAGTACCAGTGCCGTTGTTGCTTACATCCATGTGGACGCGTGCGACCGCAATGGGCCATCGTGCGACGATTATAGAGCGCATACGACTGCGACGCCAACCGTCCACGATAGCGAATGTATACTTGGCTCTAAGTCTTTGAAGATGGCGACTAACTGGAGTATTTTCACGGCATATATGCGTACAGCTGTAGGTAAACAAAAGTCTCTGTTTCGCTGATATAAAACATCATCATGATATGAAAGCTTATCATTCTATACAAATACATGTATGGACGTGGGCTAGGCAGTAAAAGCTACCAGTCGTCTAGACAATTTAATCAAACAGTGAAGAATTCTGAGACTGTTTTGCAAATTTTTTCTAGTTGTAACTTGAAAATAAGAAACTTGCAGCGTCCACAGTGTGGAAATTGCAAACTTAGGCCACAGTTCATTCAGTTTAACTGTTACTTGGAAGCGACGAAATCAGCAGTGACGTCGCGGACAGACTATATATACCCTACACAGACATGGGCAGTTTCAGTCTCACAATCATCGTTAACGACGACAACAACAAGATGTAATCCAATCTAGCTATGTATGCTTTGTCGTAATGGTAGGCGAGGCTGCGTCTCGGCTTGCTGTGGGTAAATTTTTCAGTTTGGAGTTTTACTATTCGCTGCTGAACCTAAAGTCCCTCGTGGAAGCCTTCTACCCCCCCCCCCCCCAGACCCGTCCACCACCCGTTAGAAGTGAGTTCCTAAGTTTGATAAATAATTGATACGAATAAATAAAGCTACTGGCAGGTGACTAAGAACTAAATGGCATTGCCGTGTCATGCCATCTAGACACAGGCATCACAGTTACTTGCCGTAAGGAGACGTCCGGTAGAGACGTCTAACAGTAACATAATTAGCAGAATAACGATAGACATAATAAATAGTGTCATTGCGTATAGCTAAGTATAGAAATTATGCTGTTAACATCGGATACCAGCGAAGATATAAGGACAGAATCTATCTAGAGGTACCATGAGAGTATTGACCAGGGCACCGCAGTGTCACCACTATTTCCAACTCTTATCGATCTCTATCAGGCAAAGCAAATCGTTGCTTTATTAAATATTGCCGAGGGTTATTTTTCGGAAAGGTATATGGAGCGATCTAGACCTGCTTCTGGCGTAGTAAGTTACCACTCGAGGATTATCGATCCGACATGAGTGCCACGTATTAACGAATTTCGACGATTTCTTTAAATCAGTTTTTAAATCATTTTCAGCAAACCTTGCAGAGCTATGGCTACACTCTCAAAGACGATAGCATAAATGGTATTGGTCTTTTGCTATCTTGTACCAACAACATCCGTGCCTATTTCCAATGTCAGCAGTATCCTTGTTCAGCGTGGCCGCTGTTTTACATCAAACGGAGCCTAACAGGACCTGGCCAATATAATGAAACGGAACGAATGCTTCCTAATTGAGCTTCACGTATCGAGTCGCACTGCGCGCCTATCTATCACCTTGTTAATAATGCCTAAAATAGGTACACTCATGAGTATAATAATACTAGTTAGTTATCTGATCATTACGAATAGGAGATTGTAAAGTTTTCAAGTACCTAAAGTGTTAAGGTCGTGCTTGTATGTTCCTTAAGCATTGTATTACCTTCAAATCTATGCAATGTGCCTAGTAGCTAGTTCGAGGTTCACGAGCATCGTCTTATTTGAGCCTAGGCACCTGGGAACAACCGGCCATTTACTGATGCGTTGCGGCTGGCGAGAGCCTATAAAGTTCAAGTTTGGCTAGTACAACAGATGGGCATTTATTTTTTAATTGAATCTATTTATTTTACCTGGATTTTTCCGACATTCTCAAAACGCACGGCATGCTGCGGTTGGAGATAACCGTAACGTCGTTTTTCGGTAATAAGCTTGCATTTAGAGAGGATAGGGCGGAGCAACATTCTGTCCACTTGTTATTTTGCCAGATACGCAAACATTTGAGGGTCAGCTGCTTAGACCCAGGTGATGAAGCCCGGCAGATGGCAAAAAATATTTGAATAATTGAAATTACAATTGTTTTTGATCATTGTCTTTAGGCTATAAACCTGAAGAACGTCAGAAAACCTCGACACTCTAAGAAGGGAACGTTATAAAATTTGTATGATGTAGATTGCACGAGGCCAAGTCAGACGCGATTGTATAACCGTAAAGCTACCATCGCTTGTTGTATTGCTGCTCCAATCGTGCCCCGTAAAAATAACAGACTCTTGAAAGAGTTATAGTTCCTAGTTGAATTACCGTAGATGCCCGGGTGGCATAAAGTTTGAAGACAATATAATAACGTTGAAAATATGAACTTCTCGAAAAATTGCAGCCGCCTCAATTGACCCAAACATGATACTTCCTACAAAGTAGTGGCGATAATGTAAAAGGTTTAGTACGCTATTGCAGTGATTCGTTACGAAGCGAACTTATCGTAAGGTGTAGTTTATCGTCTATGGTGCTTGTACATGTAACTACGCCGGTTCAAGTTAAGCGGATTTCCTCCTACTCTAACTAAAGGTTCCTTCCATTTGGCTGGAAATAAACGAGCCGATCACTCTGACGGGTGCCAAGACCCGGATTTCTTCTAAGCGTGTCCAGACCCCTTCTGGGGGTTCTCTCGCTCGAGTCCAGCAAAGAATAAAATCTCCCCAGTTTGCTTGGTTAGTCTAACCGGTCCGGTTAGCCAGCTTTTCTCCGACTATTCTCAAAAAGGCCAGTGAGTCCACCCGGAGTCGTAAAATAGGACTGATGGAAAATATTCGTAGAAGCCCGCACAGGATGTTAACTCACGTACCTGTGTATAACTGCCTTCCATTTTTATATGCAATACAGTTTGTGTGTATGTACATCGCCTTATAGCGCGCCTACCTGAAAAGCAACGATGATTTTTATACTAATTACGCGAAGTGATACCATATTATTGCTATCATGGCAGAATATACCTATATTCTATATAGGTAGATAGTATGGTCCTCGGGATGACTTGCACTAGCTGAAGTAGGTTTTGCCTTATCGAGATGTTATGGCCAGCAACGGTAGGCTCACCGTCGAAGTAATTTCGCGGTAGACTATCGTGCTATTGCACCATATGCACTTCTCCCACATAGAGTTTAAATAATAACTGCTCGGTCCGATTTTTTTACTGTGGTATATAGTACAAACGAATGTTTACTAGCCAATGATCAAATACTTTGGGATGGAAGCTTTTCAGTTGAGCACTTGCAGCAGAAGGTCGCATTATTTGGCTTCGCAGTAAGTATTCATAATCGTAACTAGCGTGTTTTAATATCCATGAAATCTTGATCAGGTATCGCTTGCCATAACCATATTCTTTATACACGTGCAGTAAATAAACAGGCTTTCTTCTATTTTTAGCACATTGGTCCATTCGTATAGCCATCCTTTATTGGGCCCCGATGTTCGTTTGCTCCTTGATTTGTCGTCTATACAATTTGCAACTTTTTTTTTCTCGAGATCGCTTCTTTCGCTGCGCGCTGGCCCCATCGGAGACCCATTGCTCTTTGGGGGTGCTCTTTTTTAGCGTACGCATCTACACCTTCGATCAGAGAAAGGACGCAACTGCAACGAGCTGGCCGAATGTGAGCTCCGCTCGTAAAGCAGCGTTCTTCCCGCCGAAAAAACCGCAGCACGAGAACAGGGAGGAAAGAAGAAGACACGAAGCAGGGAACCGACAACGTATCGGTTGGTCCGGCACGAATTCGACAGGGCGCTTCGCTTCAGGCTCCTGTCTGTTACTATGTTTGCTGTTAGCAACAGACCCAAAATGTAGACATCCTTCCTTTTCGTTTGGCGGCGAGGGAAGCGACGATTCGGCGAGGGTTGGCTGGCTTCCCTTTCCCAGCACGACTACTCTGCGGACACTGGCAGATAGTGTGTCAGAACGGAGTTGGAGTTTGTGGAGTGAGGTCACGTTACGTCGTGTCGTCAAGTGCTATTTCACGCCATCGCATTAACAAGGATACTTTATATTGACGTATCTATCTATACTGGTATGACCGCGTAAGCTACATCATCACTCCGCGAGGAAAAACAGCCCGCGGATCTATATCAAATCAACGCGAATATATTTCTAGAAACGCAGTGACTGTGACCGCCAACGGATACCTATTACACTATCTGTATGCAACCTAAAACATCGATGCAGAGTACTGCCGCTGCTGTTGAGCAGATTTAACGGATATCAGTTAGAGTGGTAATCAGTGTATGACTTCGTGCGTTTGGTCGGCAAACGTTGTATGGAACTGCGCCACGGTCGCGACTGTGCTGGTGAGTTGTAACGACGGTGCTTAGACTATTGACGCGTTGAGGATACGGAACAATATCGACGGACGACGAATGGCCGACGGTAGATGAGTGGATAATATTGCTAACTTAGCGAGCAAGCAAAATTATATAGATACGATTTATTTACCTTTTGCTCTGTTTAGTTTCTTTGTTGTATTTTTGCGCGCTACGGGCCGCTGCTACGTTCATCTTGCGCATATACCTACTGTTACAATACGAGACGAGCCAATCAGTCCTCGCTAATAGCTACACCATAAAGCTTTAGCTAATCAAAAAAAAAAAATTGAGAAAATCAGTAAGCCGATGAAGAGGGGCGATCGTGTTTACTCGAATGTTCATATTGATGAACATCTATAGCTGTATGCGATCGTGTTGCGTTATCTAACGCGATTTTGGTACCTCTCCCCTGCCCCCGATTTAATATTTTTTTCTGTGTACATGTGACTCCTTTTGGGTGCGATATACGAGCTCGTCAAAGGGGAAAGCCGGTCGTTTCAAGTTTCATCACACAGAGGCGGCAGATTGCTGACTCGGTGTTTCATCCGCGCGATTGTACACAGATATACACAGACACTCGGTGATGGTAGCGCTAGCGAACTGTGCCGTAGCAACAACAGATCTTAGAGCTCGGCCCAAACGTCGGTTGGTCTGCACCCCCCTACCCGCCCGCATGAAGAAGGGTGCGCTTTCTGGCTACCCCGGTAGCGTAGGCAGTACGAGCAATAGCTTTGAGGGTAATGATCCGGGGAGCAGCACACTTCGAGAACCGCCTGCTTTCGTGCCTGTCTGGCTCACTTATTGGACCGGCGGCGACCCTCGCGTCTGCGGTAGAGTTCCATGGCCCCCATGGAGATCACTGGTCTGGCCTGTTCAGGATATGTGTTATGTGCCTTTAGCTGGCGACTGAAAGCGGTGTACATACGAATTAGACACTTTCAAGTGAAACTGCGCGCGAACCTGGTTGAAACGCAATACACGGACGACAAAGTGTGCTTGAATATACATGTCTATATAGAGGGAGTTCTTTTTGGCAATGTTCATTTTTATTTAACTTTAGCGAAAAGAAAGTTGAGCCATGGGCAGTTTGTTCGGTTTCCAGTTTGCTTCAAAGCTACAATCGTGATGCGTTTGACAGGCGTCTGCAACACGGTAAATAAGAGAACTACAATGGTACGTTTGCCGGGGAACATACCGGTTTGTAAGTTTTCTCCACACCACACAGGGCTGCTTTGACAGATTCCATTGAAAAGAGCGCGCTATCTGTGGATATACTCAGATCATTACAATATTACTACGCAAGTTTATTTTTACCGTTGGAGACCGACCATGTTTGAAGCTATTTTCAGAAGTCTAGTCGTGGCGTGGCTGTATGTGGGCGGGTATTGGGTATGGGCGCTTGACGTTGTCTTCGTATTAGTAAAAGGGCCAAGATCGAGATTGACGTATTGACTTTAATTTGACCTCAACAATAGGGATTCGGATAAGATTAGGGTCCTAGGAAAGCAAAATGTTTCTGATATTTCTGTCAGCACGCGACTGTGGCTCGAGCTGCAACAAAGAATTTGACATATTTATAGTGGAAGCCCGCTTGATGTGTTGGGGCTTTTCCTATCTGCTTGCTTGAACGATCCGATGAATTACCCCATATTATTGGAAAGCTTTTCGAAATTTAATAATTAATTGCTGCTTCACGTAACCGACAGAACGAATCACGGCATCTGTTATTTGTTTCATAAATCAGTATATCTATGTATAGGTGATATTTTTATCGATAACGTTAACGGGTACCGTAACAGAGGAGGAGAAAGGAAGCACGAAAAAAAGGATAGTAACATGTGACGTTAGTTTGACCGGTCGCTCGCCTACTCATTTACCAATCGCGTTGTGGACGGTCAGGACACGTTAATCACGTTCATCATCAGCACCTACAAGAGCGTCATCATAGCCATAATCGTCACCGAACAAAGAATGGAACTAATGGAGAACAGGATGATTAGGAGCTAAAGCGCCGAGGACCTTCGTGACAAAATTCACTCTTAGCAACGTCAGCAACTGCGGCGGGAGTATTTGATCCTTTCGATGGTAACGACGGTGGCGGTGGCAGCAGCGATGACGGCTCCAACGTCGACTCACGGCATTATCATATGCATGCGTTCGGTGTATTCGTGTGCCTTTGGTCTGAGCGTCCAAAGAGACGGCTAACAACCGATTGTGGTCAGTCTGTTCTCGTCGTGTCGGCGCTTTTCGCGTTGAGCGGCGCTATTTTGACGGCTGCCGACAACTGGAAGTCTTGCACTTCGATCAGCTCGGAGTAGCACGCCGGCTGCCGGCTCGATGATCAAAGTCGTGATTCGTATTCGGGCTAGGATACGTTCATGTGTCTGTCTAGGCAATCGAGCCCAGGTCAATCGAGCAGCGAACGAGCCCGATCAATGGAACTGGAACCTCCGCTTGAAACAAAAAGGTTGCAAGGGAGGGGGAACTGATTGGAAGAAGTCAACGAAATAGATTCGTGCCCTTTGCTGGTCTCGCTATACGGGAGCTTGGGCTAATGTGATGGTGAAAGCTGGTGTAGATCGACACTACGTCATCCTTCTGTCATAGATTACGCTTGATCTATGTTGCCCTGGAAAAATCATTTGTATTGAATATATATTGTTCTAACTATATCTACTTGTATACGCTCAACCGAAATTACGCGTATTTATCTCAAGTCTTCGTTCAGCGGTTCGGAACCGCATTCTTTTCCATGACGGCGATCTTTAGTATTACCATCAAATATATTTTCCAATGTTGCCCGGACATCCCCAGTGCCACCGTGATATTACGGGTCGTAAATTGTCGATTCATTTGAACTTGTCTCATTTTTCTAAAGAAAGTCCTGGGAAAACCACGTATCTTCATTGATTAGCCAGTCGAAGCGGCTATTTAAGTAATTCGGACATTTTTCTACGTTGCTATATAGACTTTAACATAATTACATTTGGCTCTTTTAAAAACAATGTAGAAAAGTAAACCGTTGCATTGCGTAAGGTTCTGGATATAGCTATACATATAGAGACAGACTCAAATTCCACTTGCCCAAACGAAATGGTCCACTCCATTCGGCAAGTTGCGTTGCTTCACATAAGCTTGTTCTGTAATGCTTATGTTATTGATATGTTTCGAAAATCGAAAAAGGTCCGTGAAAATAGTTCATAAAAAAATGGGTGAAGATGCCGCAGGAAACTGACTGTGACGATGGTAGTTAAGTGACACCCCTAGGATACTTGTTTCACTTCTCTGTGCATCATCTCTCATCTCCATCAGGATGTATTACGACACTTCAGTCGAC
The DNA here is from genome assembly GCF_002532875.2 of Varroa jacobsoni. Taxonomy (NCBI): domain Eukaryota; kingdom Metazoa; phylum Arthropoda; class Arachnida; order Mesostigmata; family Varroidae; genus Varroa; species Varroa jacobsoni. The sequence continues at coordinate 60,775 of NW_019214223.1, forward strand.
CACCACTATTTTGTTGTTCCCTTTCACGCAATTCATCTCAAGAATGTGTGTTTCCGGGGTGGGGTTCCTTTATCGTCGTTTATTTTCAATGTCGCTGTATCCTCTTACTTTCGTCGACGACATCGTCGTCGTCGTCTCCATTCTTCGAGAGCGTTTCCCCATTTGCCTCCCTCTTTACTTCCTCCCTCTAGATCGTGTTGGTTTGCCTCGACTGGACGCTGGGTTTCACCCGACCGTCCTCATCCCGGCACATACACGCTTAAATGTGGACGTGATATATGAAAGTTACGAGCATGGGTCAGATAAACTTTGGGCAAAGCGTAGTCAAGCCCTTTTAATGTTATCATCGATGTAATTTGCTTTTTAACTTGAAAAAAGAACTTTATAATAAAAATAAGTCAACTTGGTTTGATTGATCGAATGAAGCACATTTTCTCGATGTACGGATTACGCGTAAATCCATTGTGCAACGAATCTATACATACTGATGTCAAAATGAGCATAGAGATGTTGAAATTAACATTTTTGAAAGCGTCTTTGAAGAATATTTTGTCCCCATCACCGTCGTCGTCACGGGTTTTTCCCGAGTCGCAGTGCTCCTTGTTCACACTCCGAAACACAACTTTTCTCTGATAGTGGCTTTTCCCATTTTTATCGTTAACCGGCCTTTCATTAGAATATTTTCGGTTCTGCGCCGGTGTTTTTCTTCTGTTGAATCGTCTCGACTGCTGTCTCCAACCGCTTGCGCCCACTGAATCGCCAGTGACGCGTCGCGCGAGAGCTAATTGAAAAAGCCAACAGGGTTTTTGTCCGATGGCTTGTGGACTTTTGGGGACATGGGGACTTTCGTAAAAGCTTGCGTTAGGCGGTTTGGCGGTACTAGGGAATTTCGGAAACGGCAGCGGTGCGCTTCTTCTCAGCTTTCAGCTTCCCGAAGTGTTATCTTCTTAGTCGTTTCTCTGTCTGTCCATCTATCTACCCCCCCCCCCCCCGCCCCTCGCCCTCTCTCTCTCTCTCTCTCGGACAGAAAAATTCATTTTATTTTCCGTTTCCGCCAATTCTCCCTCCTTTTCTCATTGACGCTGCACCGCACTGCCTGCTCGTCTTCTTTCCTGTTGAATTTCTTTTTTTCGTCTTCTAGCAATGCTACTGCTGCTAACTTTGGTGTTATATCATACGTAGTCTATCTCCGGCTACGTTCGTTCGCCTTCGCTGTCTCTTCAGAGGCGAGCTGTTTCTGCAGCAACAGCATTAACAGTGGCAGCGTGGAGTTCTTGCTAGCTCCTGCTGGTCGCTCCGTCCATCCGTTAGGTCGTCGTCTTGTTCCGAGCCATAGCAAAGCGAGTGTTCAGATAGCCATCCAACGAGTAGCAGCTAAGCAGAGAGTTAGAAGTGGTAGCTCGTCCTTCTCGTCCTGGTTGCCGTCCTTTTTCTTTCCTTTTCCTGTCTTCGCTTGAGGCATGTTTGCCAAGCGAATTTGAAGATTTAACTTTCTTTCTCCGCACTCCCCTCGCTATCATCTACTACATCTCTCTCTCTGGCCCTTTCGGTCTCTTCGTGTTTTGCTGGACTGATCCTATCTTTGCCACCCGGCAGTGGCTTTGCCATTGCTGCAAAGCCACTGCAAGCGGTAGTCCTTTTTTGCCTCCTGAAGGCTGACTTGCGGGACTAACAGTACCCACAGGACTCAGAATTTACTGTCTTGCTTCGAGCTTGTGTGTGGGGTTGTGGTGTGCTTTGCTGACGACTCTAGCAGCAGCCGGAGCAGCACTTCGGCGAGTGGAGCTTCGTTTCCTGCGAGTCAGCTCCTTCCTCTATTCAACGCGCCATCCTAAACTCAACCCTCAATCCGTTCTCTTCCACACATGGCTTTCGTGCTCCGTGCAGGTCTTCCTATTCTGGGGTGAGCCGTCCAGGCTATTATTCCACTTACCTGCGGCAGCATCGCGCGTGTGGAAGTCAGTCTATAGAGACGCCTTCCAAAAGCTGCCAGGCCAAATCGGAAGGGAAACATTTTCACTGTCGACTTCTGGTTGTGCGCGTCGCTTTCGTCCAAAAATAAGACATTCTACAAAAACCAGCCCAGCCACCGTTTTGTGGTAACTACTTTGGTAACTGGTAAAGCGAAAAGTGTGAATATAAAACACAGAGAAATCGAAATGGAACCAGAAAAATAGAAAGCAAGTTTTATTAAACTTGTTCGTTACAGCATGTTATATTACGCCGTCTTGCAGGACTTATCATATCTGCTCTGTCGAACGGGCAAGACAACGCGGTTTGCTTCGAACTTTTCTACGCAGCTTGAAGGTTGCCCATCATATCAAAAGACCGAGTCTGAGGACATTGAACATTCTCCGTAATCAGATCCATTTTGTCAAGCGGTTGGGAGATTTACTAGCGGGTGACGTTCAGTTGTCATATTTTTTTAAAGTTTTTACGTCGTGAACTCCGCGAGTGGTTGTAATCTTGATACAAGAAGAATGGGAACGCACAGGAGCAACGACAGCTACAAAAAAACAATGGCGCTTCAACCACCCGCCCTCGACGGACGCATTATTCTGTCTGGGTCGCTCTTAATCGAGTAGTAGTTTCGTTCAGTTCGACACGGAGGAAGTTGGCGAAGGCAACAACAATAAAATTCGTTGTAGCCAATGCACAGCAACGGCGAAGGCATTTATTCGTTGAAGAAACAAAGCGTCAAATTAGATCGGGCTTTTCAGGCGGCCGCAGCAGCTCCGCTAAACGTTGTTTAACGTGACGCTTGCCTCGTTACATATCCCGATGTAGATTTGATCGGATTAGATGCAAACGTCTGACTAACTCGGTGAGTGTATATACTCGATCATCGTCAGCTCTATTGATTGAGTCGAATTCGACTGGCTGAGACATTAGCTCTAGTATCTGGCGATTTCGTTACTGTTAATAGGCGGCCGCGGCAGCGTCAGCAAACGCCGACCACTCGATCGAATGCTTCTGTACTTTTCCTTCGTCTGTTTCATCGGCTTTTTGCTCTTTGTCTTTCTGTTTCTTTAGCCGCTCGCTTCGTTTCGTTTTGTTATGGCCATTGCTATGGTCTACTGCAACTATTCTCGCGCTGTCCGTCGAACCTCAACGTTACCTAGTCGTTCTGTTCTGGTCATCGGCAGAGTGCGGTTCGTGGCTTTTTCTTTTGTTACTCGCTATTAGTTGCTTCTGGTTTGTCTCTAGCGGATCTGGGCTGACAGTACGATCGCTAGAACGAGCGCGATTGTCTATCCCGGTCGAGTTTTTCGGGGGTCAGGGCCCCTCGAATCACCTTCGTTCCTACATTAGACTACCTACGACAATAGCTACTGCAACAGCAGTATTGAGAACGACGACAATAACAACACAATAAGCAAAAAGCAACAAAATCATCCGGGACTCAAGGACAGCAGATGAATTTTCGGGAGCTCAATGCTTAGCATTTGATATTTCCCATCTCTTCATGTTCCATACTATCAATTGAAACCTATCAATTGCGATCCGTCCATCGCTGTGACTCCACACAGCAATATATATATATATATATAAAGGTCGGCGATCGACCTGCAAAAAGCTTTTGATGCGGATATTCATTAATAATTTTATTATCATTCTTAATATAATTCATTTTTTGTTTCGACGGACAACAATCTTACCCGTCGAAAGCTGACTATTGTACACATCATCACTGTTTTCAAATAGTTATCATTAGGGTTAATATTGATGATAAGATTGAGCTACACTTGGGCGAGTTTTACTGATAAGTACTTGCGGCTTAAACCTTGTCGTGTAGCCAGCTTTTTAAGCAAGATAAAAAGTGCATTTTACTAAAATATAGAGGTCTCTTCTCGGTTGATTCAACTTTTCTAGAAAAACCATGAACGGAGCGTCGGCTGGAATAAAAAATAACCAAACAGAGTGGTCCGTCACTGGCGAGCTGAATACATAGTTAGGCATATGCATATGACTATATGAAGACAACGCGAACGGTTACATTGGCGATAGAAGAAGAAGTAGTAGCGGTAACTGAATGAGAGGACACCTGAGAAATGGGAAATAAAAAAGCTTTCTTAGGAATCCTTTGCCATTTGCATAATATGACCACATCTACCTATGAACACATAGCTATCAGTTCTTTCACCCGACCGGCCTTCGTCTTTTGCCATCACATTGCAAGCGTTGAAAAATATCACCGTTTTGTTGCTTTTACATTTTTTTTCTCTCAACGCAGATAACGGAAACAGCAGCTTCTCCTAGCAGGGAAACCCGCCTGTCGAAAAGGTGACGCCCGCCGCTGTGTCTTCTGTGGTGACAGGGGACTGACTAGTCGTTAGTTGCTTATTGTTTTTCCTATCATAGGTATTTTTAGCTAATTCTTTCCAAACGCGTGCTTCGCTTTACTCATTCGCCTCCTTGCCACTTATTTCCTCCGACCCGGCCCCTCCGCCCCCGCGTTGAACCCTCACAGGCTCTTGTCACATTAGGTTCTCCATTGGCTGTACTCCCTTATGGCATTCGGTTCGTACACGCACGAAGCGGAGGCTCTCAGACAGAGGAGATTTCGCCCGGCTCAATTCGACGCCCAGGCAGTCGTCTATGCTATGCACGGTTTTGTCTGTCTGTGTGGGTTTCTGTTGCCAAATCCTTTCTTTTGTTTTCGCATCAGCCCCGTTGCGCTAATTGTTAACAATAATAGCAATAATGATGACGGCTGCTTCGGCCAACTTTGGCAACAGTAACTGAAAGTAGTACCTCTTCGATGTGGCAACGAGCACAGGCAGACGAACGGTTCCTGTTTGACTGTATAAACACAATGTATCATATACATGGCGTTTTCGGCTAGTGCCCTTGCCGTAGCAGCTTCGAACTGTCTGTTGTTGTTCTTCTGTGCTGGTGATGTTAACGCTCACTGCTATTCTATAATATATGTGCATATACCAAGATGGTGTATGAGATTATGAGACAAGCAGTACAACTACGCTACTTTTCTGCGCTACCTGTCTGTTGTAGGTTCGGATGCCACTTGACAGCGTTTCGACTGGCAAACGCATTTTAAAGGGGCCGCCCGAGCGTGCGACGCCTACACAGGCCTTCTAGAGGCTCCTAAAAGAACGTTTATCAATCTCATCTTTCAACGATGTCACACAGCATGCCTGCTGATGATGCTGCTGTCGTTGGTGTTGCGCTTGTTGCCAGCCCACATGGCTCTCACATGTGTTGTTGTTGTTGATAGTGTAAGCGTTCTATTAACACATGATGGGCGCCCTGTCCTTTGTAGCCGCGTGTGTGCGGTTATATGTACTCTGTTGGGTTAGTAAAGGTCAGGGCTGGGCCGTGCTTGCTAGGGGTGTTCGCTAATTTTCCTTCTCCGCCACAGTCCCACCTGGGTGCCCCGACTACGGCCCGTCGTGGCACTAGCGATAATCGTGCAGGCGAAAGGAGATGATATGTGAGCGAACGCACAGTAGAGCGATAAACGATAGATCGGTGAGTATAGGGGAGAGAGCGAGTCGGAGTCGACCATTACGGATGTATATGCGACTATGTATGTACGTACCGGAATTATCGCATGCATTGCGGTGTGTGTGACGAAATTGCGCAGTTCAGATTAACTCGTCATATTTTACGAAGGAAGATACTGCATACGCGGTAACGTGAAGTTTCAAAGTAGCTTTTCAAAGTAGCAAAGTAGGACAAATGATTATATGTTATCAGGTAGCTTAATATGATACTTGTTTTCAAATATAATGTCGTCTGCTATGCTTAATTAGTACCGATTGACCTGTATGTGTGATTGTTTTTTTGGGAAATATCGCAATCCCTAAAAAATGTTCATGTTTTTGTGTTGTGTCAGGTGACAGACGCCTTGCACGGTGGTGATCTCTCTGACGCTGTCATGCGGAGTCGAGGTAAGTAGCAACATATATTAAAATCAACAATATCGTATCAAAAACGAACTATAACAATCGTAATTGAACGGCGCAGAGCTCTGTGTAATGACAGCAAGTGAACAGCGCGGCGAAGGTAACTAGATAGGGAAATAAGCTTAATAAGATTAAAGATGGCTGAACTAGGGCTGGATACAATGCAGCCATACAGATCGCTTTTTGCAGGAGCAGACCAACACGCAAAAATTGTCAGTTCGATACCGAATGTTGGCAAGCCTTGACCATACGCACAGAATGAGTGCTAGTATTTACATGCTTTACAAAACCCTTTAGCCAGTCACAGACGATATTAGTAGATGCATAAATACCTTATTTCGCGCGTGTCCAAAACGGCTAAAGCGAAACGTGGTACATCCTCAGGCGGTGACTCACGACATTGTCTTTTGTTGGACTCCGTTGCTTCTGAAGATTACGGTGTAATGATTTCAACAACATATTTAGCTGTACCTGTTTCGAAGCTCTGACAAACGATGGCTGCTACATTCCCAAGAGACATTCACGAGTTGTGGCTTTTCCTTCTGCAGGCGATGCGAAGTCTTCTGGTCGACAAAGGTGTTCTAGTCACTAATGCTACGGCCAATCATGGCTGTCTGGAAGATAATGTCAGCGTAAGCTTCTCACAGGTCCGTTACCTCACCGGAACACGTCGTTAGACGGAGAACGGCGGCGTGCATTGTGGCGTCATGAAATTACTTGATAAACTCCTAGGTACGGAGTCAGGAAAGGATCAAAACTATGGAGAGAGAAAAAAAATAATATCTGACGAAACCATCGTGTAAGCTCGAAGAAGCAGACGTTTAATTTCGTATGAAGTGTAATTCGGAAATGATTTCGGCCTATGTCTGTCGCATGGAAGTAAAACGGTTGAGCCAACGTCTGGTGCAGGTATTGGTTTGCCTGTCGGATCGTCACCTTTAACGTAACATCACTCAGCTAATTCCGCGATGTCTACTATAATTGTTTAACGAGAATTTTAGTGACGAGACTCCGATACTTTGCTCAAGACTGATATTATATCAATTTATTGGGTATTTTTTTGTGTTTGTTTGTGCAGACGTTCAAATACAATTGAACAAATACCGAAAAGTCGAAACTGACGCAAGAAAAGGCGTCTGATTATTTGCCTGTCACGCAAACAGAGCTGCTGCAGAAGATTTTTAAAGATGTCTGTGTGGCAGAACTGCAGCCACGACCGGCGGCGCTGGCGGCTGTCGCATTTATAATGGACGAAGATTCAAAGATCTGTTCGATTTTGGGTTACCGCGGCCATATTTAATAATGTCAAGAAGCAACGTTGATGCCGATAACAGCACGACAAAGGGGCAGCAGGAACAGTTGGTGTGTCGCTATTGTTGTTGTTGTTGTTATTGTGGCTGTCGCGGCAATGGTAAGGGCGGCAATGACAATAAAGAAAAGGAAACCTTGGATAAAAAAGATGCCAGTTACCTCATTCTTGCGGGATCATCGCGGGATTCTACTCGCTGCTCGTTGCTCATTCGAACGTCAACGCTGCTGACGTTGATACTGCCACTGCCACCACTATTTCGGCTGTCTCAAGTTCTGTGCGATCAACGTCACCGCGAACGACTGCCGCGAAACGCTAGCCGACCGACCGTTTATGCAAACAGACAAAGCGACGATGTAGCGCTGGCGATTACGCCGTCTCTGTTGATGATGGGGAAAAGGCAAGAGCAGACGACAACAATGTAATTACTAATCAAGAAAGAGCGATGACGTCATTGTTGCTGCTGCTGCTGCTGCTGCTGCTGCGGCTGCTGTTTGTGATTTAATTTGATGAATGATCCGACTGACCCGTCAGTTGTGGTAAATAGTCGTCGAAGGGGAACGTAGCGCAGTCAAGAAGTTATTGCAGTTATTATACTACGTGCATGAAGGGGAGAGGGGTGGGGGGGAAGAAGCACGACGACGAACGAAGATAAAGTGCCAAACTCGTAGAAGCGCATCGGAAACATCGAATGCAGAGATGATTGAAGAACGAGTAATAAGCGGCTGACCATGAACCAATGATTAGTTAGCAATGAAGACTTCGAACAAATGATGCGCTAAAGATTGTAGCCGTAGCTGTTCACGATGTTCATAAAAATTAAGCGTCAATGAATCGTTCGATTTTGGTGAGTGTTGAGTTTGGCGGGAAGCAGCGCCATATGGGCCGGTACACAGTGTTGTTGTGCAGCTAAAAAGTAATTCCAAGCTTTAGAATAATAATTACGCTGATTATTATAAACGTATTCGCTCGTTCTTTGGCATTTTTTATACGTACATATAATAGTGACATCACGAATAAGTCTTGGATGTGCTCCAGATGGTGTGCGTGCGCCTCTGCCGTGGTAATCGTTGATCGCTCGCTAGAAGTTCCATTGCCAGTTGAAGGCTGGCGTTACAACTACAGGCACGTTCGCCAAAAATTTTTCCTTCAGATCCTCTTCGTCACTGACTGACTGACTGACTGCCCCAGCGACGGTGCGCCTGTTTGCAGATTGCGGATGCTTTGTGTTTCGCTCTTATTTACGGACGAGAACCATCGGAATAGGTGTATGGGGTGGTGGCGGCAAAGAAAAAGAAATAAAGATCGAGTCGATATTTAGTTTTAGGTGTCTACTAGATAGGCTACTACAATTGTTGGTCAGTAGGGAGATGATAATTTACTGTTGTTGCTGCCGATGCATGAAATTTGGGTTAGTTGTGTCCCAAATGTGGCCTGCATACTGAAACGGTATGCCGCCAGCGACGACGGTATTGTTAATCATAGATTATAGCGGAGGCGTCATCTTGCTCAAACCCTAAGGCAATGTAAGCGTCACGTTTATTCGAGCAGTGCTCTATTGCGCCGTATTTTTGTTGGCTATTTCAGCCCTTACACCTTAGGATCGAAAGGTCAACGATGAGCAAAAACGGGACGAAGGGGGAGAGGGTATCGAATAGTTTCGACCTCTAAGCCGACATGATAAACGCAAAGCAAAAAAATACCAGCGGATGAGACCATCGCCGTCAGCTTTGTTGTCCTGGCTATTGCAACGTGCATATATTTACATTAAACACAATACGGAATAACTTATGAAAAATGAAGCTAGCTTATATAATATACAATTAATCTTTTCGGTATATTGACACTGAATGAACGAGTGTGCGTGATACGATCGTGAAACTCAGCGGAGCATTCATGGACGACTAAAGCATCAGTGCGATCAAGGAACGCTACGGTGGAGATCACAGGTAGACAACAAAATTTACTGTAGTTCAGACGATGTGGTTAGCTGTTGTCCTATGAGTCAAGCACGGAAAGGGGAGAAGAGTTATAGGTTGGCATGCTGAGTTTCGCATAGTCGCGCGAAGATGCGACGTAAGAGCGTCCTCGCACTGCTTCTTTTCGCTGGGTTTTTCCCTCTATTGCTGTCTTTTAAGTCTTTCTTTTCGATTTCTTCGAGCATGGCCAACTCTTGATGCCTGCCGTTTATAATCTACCCCAATGATGACGACGTTGCTGGTGATCGTGTCGAAGGTAGTCATGCAGCCGCTGCAGACTGGCTTAGAATGCCAGTGGCTGCAGTAGGGGTGGCACTAGGGGCCAAGGCGAAGATCACTACGGCCGCCAAAGGGCCAGACTGCCCGTACTGGTTAATACTATGCGATTACTAGTCGTAGTCAGGGGTGAGCAAACGATCGAGCTGCCGACCGAGCTGCGACCGTTTGTTCATCCGTCCGTTCGCCCGGGTACTCTCGTTCTGTCGAACTGTGGGAACCAACGCTGCTGCCGTTGTTCCTGATGCTACCGCTATCTACTACGGCTACCGCTCCTCTACTACAAACATCGGATACGGCGCCCCCCTCAACCGGCGCCCGATGAGCAACCAGCCAACTTACGTTGATAGAAACAACAGCAATAGCTATAGCCAGGCCAAAAGCGGCCCTGATCACAACCTTCTTAACCTGCTATCAGCACGGAAATAGCATCAGCAACCTATTACCTGCCAGCGTTGTCTGTAAGTGTGAGTAAAGAATACAGTGAGAGGAAGGGAGTCATCGTGACGACGTCGCAGGAAGGAATCGGGTCTCCTCATATTGGCACACAGAGTCGCGGAAGAAATAACGACGACAGCGATGACGACGCCGACGTAGACGATGATGATGGTAACGGCAACAACGACGGTAACTATGATGATGATGACGAAGACGACAAGAACGTTAATGCGGCGGCGGTGGGCGACGAAGACAAAAGGAGATCCGAGAAGCGAGAAAGAGATTGAGGGAAGCTGAAGAAAAAAGGAAAGGTATGAGGTAAAGAGAGAGTGTGTGTGTGTGTGTGTGAGAGAGAGAGAGAGAGAGAGAGAGGCCATAGGATGCGGTACGATGCTTTTGTTGGGGTGACGCTGATGTTTACCGTGAGGGTGCGTCAGACGTCGGTTTCCCCTCAATGTAATTATTATCTGAACTGAGCAGTCGTCAGCTAGGCGGTTACAAGCAAGGAGGTCTATCTCATTTTTTGAGCTTTCTAACCCCCCCCCAAAAGTGTCTGTAGGAAGAGGATCGTGTCCTTATCGATGGATGACCGTGGTTCGGGCAGCTCGTCCGACCCGGAGAAGAGCAGGCACAGGCAAATTGTAGTCATGCTGTAGCCGAACAGAGAAGGGCTACACGGAAGGTTTCTGCGTGAGTAGATAGACCGAGCAGGAAAGAGGTGAGAGGGGCGACGGCAAATCGTGCCGTTATTATTGGTTTGGGGCAGCAGGACTTCATTGCGGCAGAGGCCAAAGTCGGTATGGAATACGGAGAAGAGGTGACAGAGCCCGAGTTGCGGCTCCTAGATAACACAACACCAACGGCATGGCACAAAGTCATAAAAAATGCAAGGGAAGTCGGGTGTTGACTGATAGCTCGATACATGTTTAACCGTCTGTATAGCTTATATACGTATGTATGTATGTAGTTTTCAAATGATACTAGCTACGGCTAAACGGTCGGCCGATCAACCTGCATGACTTCCAGTGCGGGGGACGGGCGTTCGCAAATCTCTCCTGCTAATGTCATCCTTGTGCTATATTAATCTAATATAATTGATAATTAATGAATAGAAGCGCGCATAGATATCATACACAGTTTTATATGCGGACGCATACCGCATGCAAATACGATAACGATGAAGTAGCAATAAAAGTAATAGTACAGAAAAAGACGGATGATAAATGTTACTGGTGGTCTAGCAATCGTTGATCGCATGGGTGTATTGATAGATTATCAAATGATAATAAGATATAATTTAGTATTCCTAGCCATAGATTCATTCTTCTTGAATATATATACGCTCTAGGGTTGGCGTTTCTGATTTTGGCGAAGCCGAAATCGATCGAGAAGGTTGTTGTTTGAAAGGCCAACCTTGTCTGAAATAACGTAATTTATTTTTGGGACAAAACAAAGCATCATCCGGTGGTTACTGGTTTTCTATATTGACTTCTATGAACTGAAAAATGAGTAACAGTCGGCTGAATAAAAGCGTCTACACTTATTCAGCCATAGCTGTACGTCGTTTTAGAAACTCAGCCCTTGGCAGTGTCTATGAACGCAATTCAAGAACGCTACCCTTATGCGCTACAAAACTACGATGACCACGACGGCCGTTTCTCTCCGCTAGGAATTATCTATCACACGTATATATAATATATATATGAACGATTTCGTGTTTTTGACGACAGTACAGGTATTCGCCAGTTGTTACTATTCCTGCTGTAAGTTCTACTGCTTCACCTGTTGCCTCTACTGTTTGGTAGTGCTCACTGGACATTTTTATCGAAAGCAACATCAAAATGATGCCGTCTGTTAGCCGTACGTGGCCATCCTATTGACCGCGCCGCGTCAGTCGTGACTTCAAATTTAATATCACCAAAACAACCTGGCCTGACTCCCTGTCTGATCGCTTGTCCCCTCGTTCGCTCGATGCGTACGCACGCTTCGTGCACTTCTCTATATCGTTGATGCGCATCGTGCAATGCACCGCATCACCTGAGCGGCAGCATCGTGTGTTTGTGTGATGTTGCCTGATGCTGGTGACGGTTACTCGGTTGCATCTCCGTAGCGCCAGCCGCTGCGTTTTTTTATTGTGAGAAATGAGTGAAGAGGGCATTTCATTCGAGCAGCAACAACAACAACAATAATGCGACAACTAGTACAAACGGCAATACGGTGAAACAACAAGTAGCTCGTGGATAAGCGTTTTTTTTTGCCAGCTTCTCAATTGTTCACAAAAGAAGCCTGAACGAAAAGGGGTGGTATTGGCAGTGCCGGTAATGCTGACGAGAATGAAACGAGAAGAAGGATCCGATCTGTTGCGCAGCATATGTATCCAGTACCATACTTCTTAGCTTACAAATCTACTGGCAGGGTTATTGGTCTGCATGATCGCTGTTCTGTGGCGCCGCTTGACGATCTTGGCTTCACAGTCCCTTTCCGGCGCTTCTAGCACTATTTTTGATACCGCATGCAGGGTATGCTGGAGAATGGAAGACCGACGGAGGCTGGAGAAAACGCAAATTATGTACCCTCCCTGTTCTGAGTAGCATATCTCTGTTAGCTGCTCAAACTTCTCGATAACGAAAAATCCCTTGCCGCCTGTGTTAACAAACCAAACGCTGTGTCACTATAAGAATGCAATTTATCTGTGCAATTCTGCCAGGACAGCCATCCATTCATCCGTCTGTCTACCTACGCGTAAATCGATGTATTTTTGTTCATTCCCATAATTTTAATTCTAAAAAAAAAGGGGAGGCCACGGCTGCTGCTGTAGTGACCAAGCATATAGTAATAATAACAGCCGAAGCCTAAAAGAAACGCTATTGATGATGGTGGTAAAGAAATTTGCCTTCGGTTGGTCTGTGCCGTTGTTGCGCTTCGGCAGCGGCAACAGCGCCGGACGGAGATGCGTTCCTTCAATGTTTGTTTCGAAGCTCCTTGGGCGGCCGCCGGGCGGGCCGTCCATTTGTCCGGTCAGTTTGATGCTGTAGAAAGTAGCTTGCAGCTTGAATTGTAACTTGTTCGTTACGCTGATGCAGTAAAGTTTGCGGTCACCCTCGTGATCGTGTTCTGTGCCGTCGTCGCCGCAGCCTTCATATCGCTGCCATTGCAGTCTTGCTACAACGGCCTGAAGTTTCGAGTTTTTCTTTTCCTTTTTATGCCAGTAACACTGCTGATACTTTAGCTTATGTGCATGTCTGTGCATGTGCATACATCTGTCTGTAGAAATGTATGTAGCTTGGAGCTGTAATCGATGTGAAGTCTACTATCGCCGCCACCGATGTCGTCGTTTACTGCGGCGTTTGTGGTAAGAACAAATATCCCTTTTTCATGACGCTCTCATATCGATGACTAACAATGGCTCCCGGCTACTGCAGTTGTAACAGCCACAACTCCAGGCATATCATCAGCTTCAGCATTAGCAGCAACATCGATAAAGAGGTACGGCAACGGCATCGTCATAGAATATAGTATTAATGGCAAAGAGAAAACAACCAACAGTAGCAAAAGAAGAAGTAACAGCGTCAGCGAATAGTTACTCTTTGGATAGTTCGAAATACGTCTAGGCGGTATTTTGACGATGCTGACTATGGCTGGGGATTGTCCTCGGTCGAGCCGCTCGAGCATCTGACGTAGAGGTAACAAGTGCCCCTGATCGATGAGGGCAACGATTGCCTCTACAGCATCCGCCGCCGCAGCAGCAGGATGGGATAATAATCGTGTTGTTTTCTCCCCTTGTCTTTGGTTGGATGACGCTTTTCCATCTGACGATAGTTGTAATATGGTTGATGCAGATGCTGCTTCAGGAGCCCGGTAGTAACAATAAAATAAATTACAGAAGATGAACTCCGATCTGACACCTGGACGGTCCCCCTGCGCGAACCACTGCCGCAGAACACCGATGGACCTTCTTCAATGGTGTCTCCAATTAGTCCTACTTTTGTGACGACCATCGAAACTATCCACGTTACCACAGACACTGCTTTTTTTACTACTAAGGCTACGCGACAACCAAATCTTCCGCCGCCATCGCCCCCTCCCTTGGGGCGCTTCAGCCTCGTCTTTCGTTGTTGTTAGCCCCTCTCTTTCCCCCTATCATTATAGTAAATATGTCTAAAAATATGTACACACATAGATGGAAGGAAATTGGCAAACGCAACTATATTCTATTGCAAGGCTGTGTAACGAGTAAGGCGGCGGGCCTTCGTCATAGCAATAGCTCAAATGATGGTGGGTGTAGCATAATGTTGGAAATTGTTCAAGCGGGTAAATGCAGACCATAATTTTTTTCTACGGATGCTAGCCACGGCGATGTCATTACCGTTCTTTCTGCCGCCTAAGTTGTTACGTTACCGGGAGCCGACAACGCCCCAATTTGATTGATTGATCTTCTATTCACATCACGACAAGCATCAATTGCGGTCAATCCGCCGGCAACAGCGGGGCTCAAAGCGCTGCCATAACAGCCGACGAAAGACGCACTAGCGATTATCAAAGTGAGTGAAACACACGTGGACGAATGAAGTCTAGGATAGCTAAAGCAATGGCAAATTTTCATGACTGAATCATCCTAACTTCACAGCTTCTTGACATGGTAACTTCGCACAGCAAGATTATTTTACACTTTTTATTTTAATGGCCGATCACAACAATAGCCTCTATAAACTGATACGGGTTCTTGTACAATTGCTGATGTACAGCCTTTCAAGGAGCACATTCGCGCCTGCAGAAGGATAAAGTTCTGAAGTGGCGACTGCGGCGATGACATCGTTGTAACAGCGTGGCATTTTAAAAAAAAAAAATGAGAACTTTTAGGCTTGACATGATGAACACATTACTTGGCTTTGCATTATCTTCATATGTGCACGTTTGTTTTTATATCGGAGAGGTGCGACTGCAATATGGACCACCTCCGGTATGATGATACGCTTAATGAAGACAAGGTACTGATGATGATGATGGTGATGACAAAGAATATGGTGACGAAAATCCCAATTGATTATGATGACTGGCGGGCCACCGTTTGTACGACTGCTATACAATATACATATGTATACATCTAAATATACGTAAGTACATAAATGATAGAGCGGTTGCGGTAACGGCAGCAGTAGCGGGCAAACGCCGACCAGCGATCAGAGGATAAACGGGGTACTATTGTCGTTGTTCCTATTTTCATTGCTATTGCTGTAATCAGGTGGACAGAAAAGAGTTACAGTCATACCGAGGCCAAGTCGGGCACAACGGGCTGCTGCTGATTAGATATCGTACCACTAGTTGGGCAGCCGAAAGTGGGCAGCCCAGCAAAGATCTATGGTCAGTCAGACGTTCTGGCCGAAGCAATAATAATACTAATAATAGCTGTTGATGGCAGCGGCGGGGAACAAAACCCGGCGGCAGAAGTAGGAGGCTCAGAGTGTAGCCTCCAGCTGACCGACCGGCAGTAATAAACGCGCTCACAGCCAAAACAAACAAACGCAAGCATGGCCCCACGCATCATCATCACCACCGTCGACGACCAGATACACGCACAGACAGAACGACCAGCCGAGCATTCGCTGAAGCAACAACAATAGGGCTGTCGTAAAAAGAAAATTCTTCGTTACTTAGTAGCCCTTTGCTAGGCTTTCGCCATTGCTGCTGCTGGTGATTATAATGATGTGGCTGTTAGTACTCGCCGCGTTCTGTTCGTTGTGTTGGTGGATTTTGACGCAGGACCATCCCTGGTGCAGGGTACCTTACCAATACAATATTGGTATACCTGCCGACTATCACAGCCACTACTATCTGTAAACAATGCATTTATGTGTTCTATATGCCGGTATCGAGGCGCTGACGTATAAAGACGATCACGCAACTTTTGCGGCACTGTGGCAATATATATATATATATATATACAACGCTCGTTCCAACGACGTCGAGGACAACATCAACAATGAAACATCAAACTAGTGATGGACCTATAAGCGCCAGACGGCCGTTTTTCTTTTCCCGTTGAGTATGATACACATGCTGCTTGTGGGAGCGGAGTAACTATAATGCACCTACATTCATTACGTTTACCAAAAAGTATAGACGCATATAAAAGAACGTTGTTATAGGGAAAACTCTCTCTGTGGGTAATAACGTCGTGCATCAAGGTTCATGTATACTTGAGATTTGATATGAGAAGTCACACGTACGAACGCCACTTATATATATATATATACTTATATAAGAGCATGTTGTTTCTTTTATTATTCATTTCCATCTTTAATAACGGCGCAGCAGTCCAATGAATATCGTAAATAAGTGGAAGTCCAGATGGGGCAACGGGCCATGAGATGTTGACAATTTTCCTTGGAATGTCTTCTGCTTACTGCGTACTTGTTGCTGCCTTTATTAGTGGTGTTATCGGGGGCAGGGATGGTAGCGATCGTAGTCGTGGCGGTAGTGGCTTTCGAGTTGCTGGGAGCTTCAGGTAAGAGCTAATCCCGGTGCGCGATTGTTAACTATTACGGCACGCGTTTGGCCCGAAAACACTCGGCAGAAAAACCAACGAAAAAGAAGTAGCAAACAACGACAACAACAATAAAGATAGCATGCCCTGCATCAGATTGGGGGGCAAAGAACGTGGCGTTCTTGTTACTTTTAGTTGCTTATGGGAATCTCTTCCACATGCGCGCAACCAAATTGTCCGTTACTTCCGGCACAGAAGCAGAAAGGAACAATAAATCAGTCGTTTCTCAAGATGCAACAATGATCAACAAAAACAGGCCCGGACAACAACAATATCAGCGAATAATACACTTTCTGCACAAAACAATATAAATGCTCAAATCGAAAGCATACATACGCCGGCACACTATAGTGGTGCTATCGACATAATCCTCTGGTGGGGGAAGGTAAACGATAGCATAGCGCCCCGGTGGGCTAACTTGTGTTTGATAGAGAAACAGGAACGAACTACCGTTCTTGTGCAATAATTACTCCTTGCATCGTTCCGACTCTGATCAAACGATCGTGTCGGTCGAAATTACCTTCGCTGTCACTTACCGAGTAACTTAAGACCAATTTTCAGAAAAACCAACAACAACATTGTCAGATACCTGTCGCATAGATACGCGCAAAATGAAACTACTTCTCTTCTGCAACATCGCCGTATGCGGTAACAGCTACATTTGTTGTGAATGTTGTTACATCGGCAAAATCGAGGTGTCCTTACTGATGGGATGGAATTGAGCTAAAAAAAAAAAGCTGATTCCAATAGCGATGAAAGATTGTACCTAACCAACCTGGTAAACATACAATTTTCGCAATCCAGCATTCGATCTGGTCGCGCAACGATCACAGAAATCGTCCATAGGCGGCAGACAGCTGGCGAAAGATAGCCCCCATGTACAGCTCCACAGCGCCTTATTAAATACTCACTTTCTACAGTTGATGATTATTTAACCGGCGGCTGTTACCAGTAACGACGACTATTGACTTGCATTGCTACTAACTACGATTTGCGCGCTAAATGCTACCGTGAATTCTTTTCTTTCTGCCAGCAGCGGTAGCAATAATGGCGTTATTGTTAGTTGTTGTTGTTGTTGTTGCGATCCTTGACGTGATGTCAGGATTCTTGCGCGCTTGTTACTTGGAGCGCCGTATCAGTCAGGATGATCCGCGGTAACGCATGGCTACAACAGCACCGGCGCGAAACGAGGCTATCGAATCTTCTCTTCCACCAGAAACACTACTAATCCCATTTCCTGCACATCCTGATAGATATCGCCGTAATGGACAGACAGACTAGATGCCAATTGGCAAACGACGAATCGGTAATCGGCATTCGTGGGTGAGTGTGGCCGCACAGCGCTGGGCGTCGTTGGTGTAAGGTAAAGGAACCCCAAAAAAGGAGAATGTTAATCTTCTTACCTACTCCGAGCATGTCGCTTGTCACTGTCCCCTCGCCTTTTTCTCCCATTTTCGCGCAACTTTAGGCGTATACCATCGCCGATCAAAGGATGGTCACCCTGAAGCTGAACGAAGACGGC
>NW_019214223.1:78869-173527 GCF_002532875.2 Varroa jacobsoni
GGCGGCGACGGCGGGGTCGTATGACAGAGAAACCTAACTTTTGCTGAGATATCGGCCTTGAAAACCCTGTCCACGTTTCTCATCGCTCCATTCTATCCCGAGTCATCCAGCGTGTAGTGACTATTTGCTCGAACGCAAGATCTCTTCTAGAAAGTCCCTTAAGATGTCAGAAAGACTCGAATGACGCACGTCCTGAGGGTTCCGCCGATCCTGCAGGGGGGCGTATTATTGAGACTGGTCTGGCTCTCAGCTGCACTGTTTAGCCAATCTGACCAGGATGATCTGGAGATACGAATGTTTAGCTTCTGATGCGCGGAACGTACAAAATAACTTTTATAGTCCAACGCGTCATACGAGAGTCTGGAACCAACGACGACGATTGGTCGGACGACGTGAGCGTTTATAGCCGCCAGAATAATAATATGTTTGTGGATCGTTTTCGGGCCGACAGTGTCATTTTTGTTGCGGTGAGCGCGGCATTTAACGCCATAGCACCCACCTCGGCGGGACGCGGTAACAACAATACCAATAGCGTTAGTAGAAGAAATACGTGATGGTTGTTGTGACACTAGTTTTCTGCCAGTGTGAAGAAACGCTGGCGGAAAGAACGATACAGACAGGATGGACAACGTCTTACCGTGAGTAGCAGGGGCAAGAGCCGCATGTAAGTAAACTTAACCGTCATTATCCTTGCGGTGGTGTTAATAATAGCAAATAGCGAATCTGTGGTCAGCCAGTTATATAATAATACGCGACAGTACATATGTCATAGTAACGTTCGCTGTTGTTTCTTTATGATACCTACTTTATAAGGATGATGATGAGTGTGATCATGGTGGTGCAGGTTGCTATTACTATTATCGTTGCATAGCTACTTTTAGACTTTTTTTTTTGTTGGTGTTGTTACAGCAGGCGTCACCGTCGAGTGTCGCCAATGTAAGTGTCGTCATCATCATCATCAGCGTGGCGGTCGCGGGTTGGCAGACTGACCGCGCGGCCACATCGTCTAATCGTCTGTCATCAGCAAGGCGTTTAACCCGCTTCGAAAGTACCCACGAGGACCAGTGACTTGTGCCATCACTGTGGGCCTTTGTATGTATATCACTGATAGAGGTTGGTCGGCTGAGGTAAACGCCAATATATTTCTGGCCGTCGCCGCCATACAATGTTACCGATGCTATAGTGAGCCATCCCCTGATTTCTGCTGCTCGTTTTTTCTGTATATGTAATAAACGAGTGTTGTGTGACTGCAGAGGCGGTCCGCTTCGTTGCACTGAATTGGTAGCGCTCGTGACTGTTGCCATCGTTATTTGTCGTTGTGGTTTTTAACCAGTGGCCGGTGAAGGCTCAGCTGTGGCCGTAGATGGATGGGTCGTGGCTTTTGTGTGGCTGTCAGTAGTCGGCCCTTCACCCATTGTTGCCGCTGACATAACTGAGAGAGTGGTCGGGCAGGCTCAGTTTCGCCAGACGAGGTCATCTGCACTCGTGGCGCTGATGAGTGGTCGCGACCGCCAGCGTCGGTGCCGTGAGCGAGATGTGATGCCAACTCGCATGTCAGCTGCACGCTGCCCCGTTCGGTACGACTCCGTGAAGGGCTAGTGAGCGATAAGGAAAGAAATCAGCTGAGCCACATTGAGGTCGTGGCAATAACAAGCAACAGCAAGAACTTAGAAGACGGCCGCTGGTTCACAATACTGTAGCATAACATCACTGCATAGCCGTGCAGAACCGTCAGCTAGCTATTGCAGTACATGTGTATAGGAAAAAAGGTACGACAGACAGAGAAAGCACTGGGCGCTGAAAAGCTTCAGATTCTTTCTCTGCTTTTCTTTCGAGGAAAAATGACCGCTAACCACGGCCGCTGCAATCCTACCTGCTTTTGCCAGCATCACTTCTATGACGAAGAGAATTGCTGCTGTTCATCAATTCGTTCGTTCGTCCGCCCGCCGGCCTATCGCGGCGTCGGCTGATAGTAGAGTGCTCAGCGTCGGAGCCGTTTGTCGCGAAGCAACAGGCGGGCAGTCGACGAAGACGCGTTGGCCGTAACACACAAACAACAGCCTCATGCAAACACAAAGACCCACGACTAAAAAACTACTTCAAGCAAAGTTCTCACGATTAGGCAATCGAGCAATAACAAAGAAAAAAAAGCGGAAAAATTACAACGCCAGCAGCAGAAGGAACCACAATGACGATCTACTCATCCTCACTAGGTGGAAGCTACAAGGGAATACATATCAGACACACACACACACACATATATATATATATATATAGGCGGATAAACAGGCTCATTTAAACAATAAACAACTCAAAGAAACAAACCATTACTGCTATTCCTCATTTGGCGGCAGCAGTGTACGGGAACGGCTACGTCTCAGCGCCTTCTCACTGCTTCGGTTCCCGTAATCGCAGCGACGGCGGCGTGATGCGGGTGTTTGAATTTTTTGACGTAGACGTCAAACATCGTAGTACGAAAAACGCAACAAATCCATTTGATGGTTGCGTGCTAAAGCGAAAAACAACGCAGACAATGGTACCGTACTCGTTTCCTCAAGTTGTTTTAGAATAATTTTCACGTTAGCAAAAACGTACGGTGAAAGTATAACGCATCCCCTTCGGCAATGAACAAATTTGATGAGACACAATTGTTACTTCTCCGTGTTGAGGGGCTTTCGTAGAGATGCTAATTTTTACTATCTGTATACTCGTTTCGAGGAGCTTAATCGGCTGCCGATCATATTGGTCAGCACTACATTGCAATAGATACGATGATTTCATATCTTTATAAAAAAGATATGAAATCATCGCCAGTGCCAGACCCAAATTCTGATGACCACTTCTATTTTTCAGCTGTTAGCGTTAACGCCGATATTAATTATGTATAGATGTACTAGCGAGAAATAGTGTCCGTGCATTGCTTTAGCCAGATCCTATTGCCTGGTTGTGCTTGATGTTGCTAATCTTTTGAACGGGTACAGTGGTTACTCACGTCAGATTCTTGTAGATTTTGTTAACGGCAATGACTATTTCTTTACAAGCAGGGTTACTATATCTACTATAACGACTAATGGCGTTGTGATCACAGCCTTAATCAGGGATTAGGGTACCTTAGCGAGACTAACGGCTCGGCAATTAGATGCGTAAATTACTGCTGTTGTTAACCGCGGCTGCTCCTGATATTGAGTTTCCTTTGCCGTTTGCCAACCCGGACCAATCAACCCGGGTTGGCCCCACGCTAAGCCGTAGTTACTGCTACAGATGAACTGCAGCTGTTGTGACTAACCAACGCTCCTGCATGTGTTCCTACTGTTCGGCGAATATAACCACGCACCAGCCGTCAGACGCGAGCAACGATATGATCATTGGCAATACCGACTGATATTCAGTGCCTTTCCTTCCTCGTTTTCTGCACTCTTTCGTTACACGCAGAAGGCACCCACACCGCACTTGATGTTTACACGACCGTTATCTACCTTAATTATTATTATCTATGCTGTCTTTTTTCTCGCAACCTCCCCCTTGCATCCCCTTCCCGCGAACGAACCACAGAATCACATTTGATGAAATGTTAAATTATAACTACAGCCAGCAGAGATTCACGTGAAAGCATCTGCATTGATTGTAAGCGGGTTTCATCAATATTGTCAAGAGTTTCCGTGTTATTTCATCTGTAAACACAAACAGGAAACCAGAAGAATGCCGTCGAACCAAAAGAAAAGTGCTAGAATTATGGATTAAGTGTAATGTACTGTAATACTTTTAGCGGAAAGAGTCAGACGATAACCTAACCCTATGTCATACCTACACGCAATGGACAAACAATAAAACATTGCGCAGAAAAAGTGATGCCCCTTTATTGAAAATAGGAGGGAGGGTGTTTGCCGCCTTATTCATTTCCCTGTTCCTTATACGACCCTATACGCACTATTATTTTGTGCGGTGGAAAAGAACTGCACAAAAAGGCGAGGCTTCACCGATTACTACTATCCGTATAAATTATACTATTATCCTATGACTACCGCAGCAGCAAAAATAGAAATCAGGCACAAGCACAGCCGGTAGCGTTACGGAACGAAAATGCGTAAGGATTTTTATTAAGACTTACTGGTAACGTGTGCTGTTTAGCTGAATGACTAACATATTAATCAGATGCTACACACTTGTAGCCACTAATGTCGATTGGAGCTTTCAGGACGAGCAGCCATGTTCGTCGAGGACTGCTGGACTGCATCGTAACTGCTTGGGTGATTGTTGCTGTTTTTATCATAGCCGCTCTCGTCAGAGTTATTTGGCTATGCCCGACGACGGAGTTGCCCTATTTAGGAAGCACTGGCCGGGTGCCTGCGATGGCAACGGTGCTTTCCGAATCTATTGCCGTTCGCATTGCAGCCGTGCGTTGTCGTGGCCGTCATCTCTTCAATGCCCCGCCGCGGTTACAAGTTAGGACCTGGATAATTATATATATATGTTTTCCGGTGTCACTGATTTAACTGTTACACTGTTCAATGCCGTTCGATGGACCGTAAACAGAAAGATTACAAAAGTACGAAGAGAAAATCTGCGGAATAATAAATCTTAATACATCTGTGGCGTCGCCCGTTATTATTTCAGTGTTCAGGTAACGAGAAACAAGCGCGGTAAATAACTGAACACCAAGATAGAATTACTGTTGCCGATCGGAGTTCGACGATGACTGTACACGTCTGATTTGACGCGAACTAAAACTAACAGAATAAGGCGGACTCTTCGCCATTATTGTCTTGAGGAGGAGATGAAAGCAAATGCATGAATTTCCCAAAAATGTCCTCTCACTCCGTTTCCAGTGGAGATGACGGCAGCAGTCGCAGTGACAAGAGACGACATCGACAAAAACCATGGCGCTCGATGTCGCCTCTCCTTCCTCGTTCGCCATCTTGCCGTTTCTTCCATTCTCCTGTCCATTGCCTTGTCCTTCCCGATCCTCAGAAGAGAACGCCGAATTCGATTTTTCCAGCTATCCTTCTTGTTGTTCGCTCTCTTCAGTTCCTAGCCCTCCCCCCTTACCTCGCACGCCCCCCGCTTGCCCCAGAATCCCTGCCGTTTTCCCCGGACCGAAAATGCCATCTACATTCGGCTCGTTTGGTCTGGCGCCGTCTCGTTCGACCATGTGAGAAAAGTCGCTTAGAAATCGTTTTTAAGACGAGTGAGAACGGCTGGCTGGCTGGCTGGCTGGCTTGTCAATCCAGGGCGAACAAGCTGCTGTTACTCTTGTTACGTCGACTGCTAGCTTTGGCGCTGTACTGGACCAAAGGGGGCACGGAAACGTAGGCTTCGCTAACTCTGAGTTGGGTGGCTTGTCGGCTCGGTGTTCTTTTCGAATAGTGTAGTGCACAAAGAAAAATCTACATGATTTTGACGACATTTTTCTAAATCTCATCTGACGGCTAGGAGGACACACAGGACTGTAGTGAAGGAAGCCGCGGCGACATCGAAACTAAACGGGAGGGCCATTTGAACGACCAGAGCGCGAAGATTTCGAGACCCTTCGTTTCTTCATTCGTTCTTGCTTCTGAGAAAGCACACTCGTTTCCACTCAAATTGAACCAACGACGAATGCAGGGTTACGAAAACAGCTGTTCGAAAGTCTAACATGGCGAGGGGCCTGTGCATCTGGTAGCGAATGAAGGAACACGAGGGAAACTAACAAGGCCTTGGCGGCGGCAACATCTAATTTCAACTTTGTCGTTGGCCGTCGTCCTCGCTGCAGAGCCTATCGCTAGAAGTGGCCAAGCAGCGACGGCAAGGACGATGGCGCTCCTGTTCAACGGCAAATAACAACAATGGCAACACGAGAAATGACAATTGAAATACCAACATAGTTATATCAAGTAGATAAGTATTGAAAACAGCTACAGCAACGGTTCTACTAGAGACTTTAGAAAGTCTAAAAGTTGTGGCCAAGATATTTGTCTGCCAAGTTATCTTACTGGGGTACTACAAATAATATAATATATTAAAAATCATAATCATCATCGCCGTCGTCGATTCATCTCACTTTCTGCCTACACCTTTCATTCGGATACGTATTTAGATGTGAACATTTACAAATACTTGTCTAGGGCGCAGGAATCAAGTAGATGGATGTTCTTCACGTACACATGTTTTCAACGGTTTCGTCAAATAATAGGCAGAGACATCAAATGGTAATAGGGTGGGAGCGGCGAGATGTTTCGTCGATCTTAGCGTTGTCTCCCAGCCGACGTTTCAGTTGATCTGGCTAAACTATTGGCAGATGCCGTAGTAGCAGTCCCGGATGGAATAACCGCCATTACGGACACCGCCTAGAGAAATGTACGCCATTGCGTACTAATTGAATCCATCTAGGTGGCAACCCGCTCTGCTCGGCATTGAAGAAGTCTCCTTTTGAACTAAACAGAAGCTTTTTTCGCTTTTTAAACGCGACGATGATGATGATGATGTAAGAACAACATTGGTTAGGGTGTTTGCTTGTGCAACCATCGGCTCTTGGCTTCGTTGACGGAGATGTAGGCAAAGATAACTAACAGTGGCCGAGTTCCTTCAAAGATAAAATGAGGCTCGAACTACTCCACGAGAACTTAAGAGGAGGATGAAGTAACACTGAGTACACGGGGTTAGGGAGGGAGACATGAGAATAAGGTATAGCTGACTGCCAAGAGAACGTAAACACCCTGTGAAGCAGTTGGCGCCGGGTGGACGCGAAGGCAACAGATGCTCTTCAACGGCGTGGGCGCCAAGCCTGACCCACTCTCAACTAACATATGGATGTGGGGCGTATGCAGCTGCAAATCCGTGTGTATGTGTGTGGATGTGTGGGTGCTTGTTGCAAAACGGCACGGATAGAGCGAAGGGGCAGCTGACTTGCTAAATAAAGGTGGAAAGGAGTTAGGGGGCGAATGTGGACGACGCAAATCTAATAAGGTCTCTGACCCAAAAGTCGGCTTGGCCTCGTTTGCTTCACCGCTTCAAGAAAACTTATTACGAAATAGTAGGCCAAAGAGTGACAAGGCCACAGAGTGCATGTATTGGGAAAAATGGACAGAAATAAGAAATAACAGCAACAAGGGAAGAAGCGGCGTGACGAGTTTTTGACATTAGTCATTGGTTCCGCCGGGTTTTGCTTCCAATCCGATCTAATGCCCGCTGTGTAGGCGCCAAAAGCAAGTAAGACTGTGTCGTCGTAGGACCCTATCAGAGGATAGATGTGCTTCCACACTTTCTTTTGTTATGGCTTGGGCTACCTTTGAGTTTCTTTCGCTAGGTCCCATTAGCAGTGCTATGGCTATCCTCTCAAACTGGGTTAAGCAAACGAAAAAAATCCAGTGGCAAATGCATCAGCAAGATGGGAATTCGCCTTATCTATCTCATCGTTCAGTTTCGGTGTCGTAGTCATTTTCAGCGTCTCTTTTTTTTTTTTACTTTTTCTGTCTTAGTTTTAATCAGCTGGTCACGTCGTCTTCGCTAAAGGCAAGTCGTGTTCTGTTGAGAAGCTGATCATTTCCAAGCGCTTTTATCTCAAACACAGAAAGCGAAGAATGACTAATACGCGTATCGAGCATCGAGGCACGAGGCTAACTACGAGAAGTCGAAACGATGCAATCTTACGAAGTGCTGCCAGTCGATGAAGCCAAGCAAGTAAAGATAAGTAGGATCGACCATACTGAGCACTATCACTACTCCGAAGAGGACGATAACAGTCTTTGTCGAGCTTTGCCCTCGCGCTCTATTCCTCTACTGCCCTGCTCTCGATATCGATGGGTTCTCGCATCGCTCAAATCACTTGGCTAGTTTTGAGCTACGGATATTTTGTGCCGAAGCTGCCCGAGGCAGCAGGTTAACAGGTCTATAGCCGACCGCTCACGTTCGACGTAACGGTGATCTCCGTTTAATGAAATCGATTGGCATTCCTCTGCTGCGAATGATGTACAGTCGTACAACATTTGTCGTCGGTGTAGTTCGTCCTTCTATATCAGGTATTAAGGCAGAGACACACTATTCAAACGGATCACATTAGATGGCGCTGCACAACCGTAATTGTAGTTATAGTGGGTCAACGATAGCATAAGTCGATGAATCACTGCTATGCGTTTTGGTATGGGAGTCTAAAATTATTGACGATAACCTGCAGGAACGCAGAAGCGAATATGTCCTCCTTCGCGGATTAGAAAGGCTCAGCTGGTGGTCCTTAGCTAGTCCTTCATACAGATGCTTACTACTGCTGAATGCTGGCTGTCGCTGCTGCGGCTGTTGCTCTGAGATTCTGGTGTAACGTCGAATGGCTGGCCACCACTTGAGACATTCTAGTCAGCTAGCTAGCTAGCTAGCTAGCTGACTGACTGTCGGCCATTGGCCTAAGCTCAGTGGACGGCAATGACAAGGACTCTTGTCTATTATTATAGTTAGAGGTCGCACCCGACTCAGACAGGGATTCACCATTTCTGCACCTCGTTGTGAAGGACGCTGCATCAGCTCGTCAATACTGCCACAACGCGTTTCTCATGAATATTACGTCGGACGATAAACTGGAAATAAGCACTCTCGGCCTTTGTGTACAGGCTTCGCATATGGGTGACATGAACTCAAGTTGAAGTAGTGTAATAATGCTGATAGTTTTAAGTTACTTCAGCTGAATGACCTTAGAATTTTTTAAAGTGATTGAAAAAGCAGAAGAGGGGACTACTGGCTATGCTGCCACCACTAGTGCTGCTGCATCCTCAAGTGTCACACTGGTCAACTGATCTGTCAGGCGCCAAACGGACAGGTTTTCAGAGTTGCTAGACTACCCCCCTAAACGTCTTTGGACCGTGCCGATAGGGGCGGCAAGATGAGTTGTAACGTCTGTTACTACAGCAGCAGCAGCACTGTCCGAAGGGGCATTAGGAGCAGTATCTGAGTCTCTGCTGAGATTGGTCTTTTTATCTCTCGTACTGGCTCACTCTCACCTCGAGATGGAGTTCCGTTGTAATGTTAGAGAACTCATGGCTTCGCCTTTTCTTCTTGCCGACGAGATAGATACTCGCTTTTTTTCCTGATGTTTGCTGTTGTTCATGCTACCTAGCTTCATTAGTCCTTGTGGCACTCCGGGAGAAACAGACAGAGCACTGGCGGAAGGAAGGGATCGCTCAACACGAAGGGGCGGCAAAACGCTGCGCCTCTTGGCTCCGCCAGATGTCAGTTTCCATTAGAGTGATGGGCGCCGCTATAGCTCCCCTTCGTAATTTCTTTCGAACTTTAGCCGGCGGTTAGTGGCTGTGGTTGCTGCTGCTGGAAGCGAATTGCGAGTCGAACAGAAAAGGAGGCGACGTCCCCTGATGTACGTGCCTACTGCGAGATGGCCGCCAAAAGAAGGCCACAGCGCCAACAACTTCGGCTGCTTGCTTGTGCGCCTGCTCCCTGATGAACGATCAACAGTTGACGAGAGCACGCAGAGGCAGCAGAGTGTCTGTCAATGGAGCTTATACTAATATACAATGCACGATATACATATTGGTTGAACCGCAGCGCTCGGTAGAATTTGCACCCGGTCCTTCTGCTCTATTTCTTCATATTTGTCGGTACGAGCATATTCCATCGATTTGCATTAGCTGATGTCATTTTCGGCGGAACTCAGTGTTCTGAACGTTGATTCGCGCCACGCTGTTTGTCAAGGACACGCTTTTTTTCTACTGAAGCCATTCGGCCTCGCTGTGATGAGGTGGCGGAATACCATACAATAGCAACGACACGTTTCATAGTATTTACGCGGTTTTACAGTTGTAAACAACGATTTCATCTAAGGGCGGCAGATACTGGCGTCGTCCTGCTTTCATTTCGCAATGGCAATTATTCAAGTTTGCTAAGTATTGCTGATTTACCGCATAGATACAGAGCTTTACAACGTATAGGGACGACACTGGCCACCAAATATAAAGAACAACAGCTCGAGAAATGTTTCGCTATAGTCCTTCGCTGGACAGAAGTAAACCAAACAGCGAAGGATGATAGCGCGCGGGACGCATTATCGACCACAATTATCTGCTCAAACTATTTCACTGTTCCTAGAACTAGCTAATACTAGTAAAACCACCGCACCATGTGTATGGAGAATGGCAAGAGATGGGGGTGACGGAGGTGGGGCGGGAAATTTAAATGTCTGCCGACGGTGCTTGGCGGTCGCAAGCCGCTGGTTCTTCGTCCATCAAGTTGCATGCCTGTTGCTGCTGTGGGCTTCGTCGTGGCTGGCTAGCAAATGTATTAGTCCTCTCGTCGTCCACGACATATGGACAGCGCATGCAGTTAATACGAGCGCCATCATCGGGACAGTCAAAGCTCAGTCAACTCCGGAGACGGACGCACAGACGTCGTCGTGGTGCGAGTATTTAGCGTGATCGTCATTGTCGACACTGTGGTTTGGCAGTTTAATACTACGAGAAGACGTTTATACTTGAACATTCATACAAAAATGGGGCCGATAGCCAGATCAAGACATTATATACCCGCATGGCTGAGAGACGAACGCACGTAAATTACGTGGCAGCACTGCTGCTCACGGTGATATCGTGATCCAGTTTCGGTAAGCAGAGCTGGTGTGATTCTCTGCTAGGTATACGTTTCCTTTCGTCAGAGTGACACATCTGAGCTTCTTACTTGTCCCTTTACCTTTCTGTTTCATTATCTATTGCGTTGCCTGCGCACCATGCGCTTGACAAGTGGCTGCCGACACCGGCGCCGCCCTGTTGTTCGGTGTCTGGGTCGAACTGATGATACAAATCGACACTATCTCACGCTACGATACTGCAAGATATGATAATCTCTCAAGACGATCGTGCCGACAGCGATCACATATATACCGCTGCTATTGGTCGTAATGGTGATGTAATGATGAGGACCGCAGCCGATCAACGGACTCGGTATGTATATAAATACCATGATTTATAGTAATAGAAATACGTTGATAATCGATTGAGGAAGAGCTAGCAAAGCCTCAGCATCATCAATGATAATAACCAAGGCTATGGGCACTGTGATGAAGACGGCGGCGGAGATGCTCAGGCTTCCAACCGCAAACACATGTTCGTATGTATGTATATGCACGTAGTTATGATATGCGTTTGTAAATAGCTTAGGATACGATGGATGTGAGAAACATGTAGCTGTTATTCGAATTTCGGCCGTTGGCAAGAGACACAGCCGGCGCGACGATTGGGCCCATGTAAACGGTTCGCGCTAATTGGCATTGATAGATATTTTTGACGGTAGCGATAACGAAATCGTTCGTTGAAAAAATAGCCCTCTTCAGAAAAATACAAATAGAAAACCATGACATGATCACAGAATAAAAAATCTCGTGTACGCTTGACGGTAGCCAATCGGGTCTTGTATCGACTTTATTTGGTCATGTAAATTCGTCTTGTTACTGTTGTTGATGCGATCATTGTCCATGCATTTTCTAGCGGCGGTACATGGCTTACGTTGCATCGGTGGCAGCCAGAATAGCTGCAGAACCGGTGCGGTTACGACATAAAATGCGGCCATTACGAACCCTAGCAGGAGTTAGCTGTTACGCCATGGAACCATCCTATCTTCTAATTCGTGGCGGTGTTAGCCTGCAGAAGTGCTGTCGTTTGCCCGCTCTTTTCCCATCACACTCGTTTATCCTTAGACTATCGTCTCCGCCAGCGCCAGGCCGGGCAGGCAAATTCGAGGTACGAGCACCCGCTGCTAACACTGACCGCAAAGGACAACAATGCGGATTTTGCGGAAATTTTGTCTCAAACAGCAAGGTCTGTTAAGGCACAGTGTCAACAACAATCATTTTAAAACGTCACAGAAGGCACCAATAGTTTCCTGGCCTACACTTGTTTCCCAAACGATTTCCCTTCATCTTCTCGATCCCTGAATGATCCTATGCGTTTTTCTTAGTAGTCTTGATTTCGATCAGTTTTACGTCTCCCCGTCCCGTTCTACGATCCTGTATAAACGACTCGATGTTTGTTTCTATCGGCTACGTTTGCAGCTGTTGTTAACAAAGCGGGGGCAAAACTGACGATGTCAAGCCAACGCAGTGATTCATGCGAAATTGTGGTGTGTCAGAGGCCAGAAAGAGCCTTTATGGTAATGCCATACATGCATATTACGAATCTGATGGACATTATCTAAAACCTAAAAATTTTCCTCATGGTAGCAATGCACCACCGAGTGAGACTTCTAGGTTGTTACTGGATTCTGGTGACTGTGTGAGAAAGCTAACGTGGGCGTTATCGTGACTTACTACGTTTTCGAGTGTCGACCGACCTCCCGTTCCCCCTTCCTCCACTCGGAATGACGCATCGCTGTGAACGAGAAGCAAGCGTCAAATAATCTGCGAGAAAACTATGGAAATTGTGCTTTTTCGTTGAAATTTCGTTTAGGTTCATAAGGAAATCGGTGGACAAGCGGTCTTGTTGTGTGCTACTAATTGAAGAAGGGGAAGGCATGACAGTTAGGCTGTTGAGCCTGCCAATCTGATTTCACGCCAGTCTCGCGGCAAACGTCTGTTACTCATATCTGCTTTATAGAGGTCTCTGACTAAAGCAGCAAAGTTCCCTACGATTAGCGCCACACATTTTGTCTATAAACATATATTCAGAAAAGACCAAAATGTGTTCACTACGATTGGTCAGGTAGCAGCAGGCAATAGTTGGATGTTCGCGTTGCTTTGGTTGTGTGGCCCTCAAAACGTTTCTGAAGGTGGTTACTCGAAGGTGATGAAATATTTTTCGAAAACTGCGAGGTCAACCAACTTGGGCCAATCGTCGAAGGTGATTCGGCTCCAATCTTATCGTGTACCGGTTCATCAGGTCATCTATAATGTACTTGTCTAAGGACGCTGCCTCTAAATATTTTTTCCTTATAACGGTAATAATATTCAAACACGATCCGAGGTATATGTTGAGCGACATTACATCGTTTCCGAGCCCTATGACAATAGTTGTAGCTATCTTGTCTGAAGGTAATCCATTCGGGAGTATCTTTAGAAGAGCGCTGAATAAAGCGGCTTTGTTGCTGGGAACTGGGTTTAAAAAATGAGTGTCAAAACCTAAACGATTCACCGATTCTGCCTCGTCTCCTTCTTTTCCTGCCCGTTATTTCAAAGTGATCAGGTAGGTGCAAAGTAGATCAAGTGGCGGAAACGAGTGCTTCTACAAGCGGATGTTGACGCAAACCCTAGTACCGGTTGTTGGAAATAGTAGCTGTCGTAGTTGGAATATGACTGTGGCACTGGTTCAAAAAGAGACGGGTGGCCAGTGGGGAGGGGCAGGTTTTACAAAGCGGCGGCTAGCAGCTTTTAATGTTTCTGTGGTGCTTTGTGCGTTCGCGGCACCAAAACAACCCGTGCGCGTATGTGTGCGTACATTGGTAATGAACTATCTCTCTGAACGACACCTTCTATTATAATGTTCCGGCTGCTGGAACTACCGACGCCACTGGTTCTACTTAGGAAAAGCATCTG
The DNA here is from genome assembly GCF_002532875.2 of Varroa jacobsoni. Classification (NCBI taxonomy): domain Eukaryota; kingdom Metazoa; phylum Arthropoda; class Arachnida; order Mesostigmata; family Varroidae; genus Varroa; species Varroa jacobsoni. Next base: position 92,362 of record NW_019214223.1, read on the forward strand.
CCGCCTTTTCGTATCTGATTCTGTCCTACACGAACGCTCTAACTCCCAACAGTGTTCCCACACTCTGGAGATATAGTATCTCTTGCTTTCGAAGCAACAGCTAACACAGGAGATCGCCTTTACTAGTGTCGTGAAAGGGGTTGTTCTTCATCTAATGGGCGAACGCGGCTGGTTCTGCCTAGACTCAATCTAGCTAGGCATGCTCTATAGGATAGGGGAGCTAGAAGATCATATAGGGAACGAAAAGAAATATAGAAATGTTACCATCGAATGTGCCGTTCCTATCGCAGCCGACGTCGTTACTCTCGGGGTTACTACTGACTTTGGGTCTACTCTCTACCCGCTTGGCGCAACTCAGACGAGCAAAAAGGTAGAAGGGGGGAGCGCGTGTTGGGAGGGGCTTGTCAACTTGACAAATATTCCGACCAGCTGTGACTGCTGCCACTACAACCACTACAGCGTTGGCATACTACTAGTACCACCCGCTGTGCGGCTGTCTGTCTGCGCGAGAAGCGATGTCTCTCGTCACCGCTGTTGTTGCCATTACTAGGGCCGCCACCATCCATCCATCCATCCATCCATCCATCCATCTGTTTGTCCACCGTCCATCTAACGGCCATTCAATATGAACGAATGAGCGCGCAAAAAGGCTTGCCAGACTGTCGCTAGCTACTAGTTCTTCTGTCTGTTTCTTGTGTCCCTACTCCTTTCCATTTTTCGGTCCGTCGGTTAGCCTGTTTACACTGGCCTGCTATAGCTTTTAGCATAGCAAACCAGGCCACGTCATGCAGCGTTACTACATTACGACACGCCGCACGTTTCTTAATGTGCTCTGCGGGCGGACAGACTGCCATCTAGCCAGTAAATGCAAGGCATGCTTATAGGCATTGGCTAGTTGTTGTTGGCATAGCCATTCGTTCGCCGCGATCTCGTACATCTTGTGCTTCTACTAGTACTTCTGCAGTGACGTTTCCTCGTCGTCGCTTTCTTTTGCAGCTACTGCCTTTGATTTGTTGGTCTGTCTGTATTTGTAGAGCGGACAGCGGCGGCACCAATGGTGGTCACGTCGCAGTGCACGCTTTTGTAGTGCTATGGTCGAATTGGAGCCACTGCTGACTTACCGATATGTTGCAACAACGTTACACGACAGAGTTGTTCATGTGCTTTTGCAGAAGAATTACTTCAGCTGCTTTCTCTGCAGAATGCTTCCTGTCGTCTCATATGTTGATGCGGCCGTGGCCACTGACGTATGCCGCTGTCCACTAAAACGAGGAGCAGAAGTCAGCAGACACCTAGGCGCCTGAACCGATATACGGTTGCATCCACAGAGTCCTCCGAGTCGTCGACCAATGTCAGCCAACCTGTTTTGTGATTCGACTCATTCTGGCAATCGATTCAATAGATACGCGCGGTCTGCAGGGAATGGCTAAGCATCGCATGCAGATACACATACAGATCTATACGGAGAGGTTAGGTAAAGCGTACCGCGACCTACTGCGTTAGAAGCTTTAGCAAAGGGAACAAATGGCAGCTAAATAATATTAAAGCCAAGCCAAAAGTTAGGTAATTTTGCGTTTGACGCTGTTTCAAACTTTGCGCCCCTGAACCGTGTTGGACTCGTGTTGTAGCCGTTACTTCTGCGGCTAATCGCTTCCGCCGTTTAAAGCAGTTTCGAGCCACAACGAGTGGATCCTGACGGCGATGACGAAGGCAGCATCACCAAGCAGAACCGATGGCAATAGGGGTCCCCCGGCAGTTTGTCTTAATTATTATTAAAGTTGCGATGTAACAATGTGACTTTCCTACAGTGGCGCTACTGCATCTCTTTCTACCTTCCGCTACTGCGCCCCAAATTGTGATGGCAGCAACGTCCGCCGCTTGCTATTGTCTACCCGTATGTCACTGATACGTTCAGTGTTAAGCATTTTCGTATTATTTTATACGTTAGTTATATTTGATACCATTCGATATAAATATAAAAATGGTGATAACCATGAACTATAGGACAGGATGCCCATCTACAAAGCTTTCAAATATCTTACCGCGTCAATCCATGTTTCGTCTACTCTAACAAGCAGACTCTGCAAAAAGGTTCGTCGAAGTTCGCGTGCGATCCCCATTAAGCACGGCACCGTCTCGTTGCCCACACAGACGGGCAAAGTACCGTTGACGGCCGGCTAACTCTCAGGACAATGTCACTCATCCAAATGTCAAGCGGCCGGGGAGCAATCGAAGTCTGGACCAGTGTGGGCTCGGTATCGTTCCTATGAAAGACCTCAACTCTGCATCTCCGTTCTCGGCAGTAAATAGGTCTCGTGTAGAGTTATCCTTGTGCCACTTATCTATGCATACATGTTAGGACAGAAGTGAATTCGTACAGACGGTGGCGGCTACAGCCAATAGACAGTAAGTAACATGCCGAGACGACGTCTTAAGCGAATAGTGGCTAAATATTCTGCGTGAAATCGTTGCATACTTCTCGGTGGAAGCAGTGTCTTTCACGATAGAGAAACGGCGACAGAATTGCTGGTGATGGGTGAGCCAACGCTACCAGCGTCGGACGGGCACCACAGCGGTGACGGTGATAGTTTCATTAGGCATACGTGCAGCCCCATCTTTCGTCGTCATCGGGCTCCTATCAAACTTACTCTTCGTTCTTCCCGTCCGAACTATCTCGAGCGAGTTGTACCTGTTTCTATAGCCAATGAAGATCGGAGCTCTTCTCCGCAAAGTCATCATCATAATCAACAGCGGTGGCCTCGCCCGCCGCGGGAGCTATTACGTTATGCCAGCTGATCGTGGAGCGAACAGAAACACCGGCGGCCGCGGCATGCAAACAAAGGACGCAACGACTGCCAAACGTCTGTACTCGTATCTGTCCTACGTGCCCGTCACACAGGCTGTAAAAGCCATTTCTCGGTCGTTCCGCTTGACTCTTTGAATTCATCGTAGCCGACTGCACTGTATTCGAGACGACGACATGTTGTTGTTGGATGCAGCTGTCAACCACCTCAGCGGTTGTATTCAGACTCGTCGTTTTTGACCATTATGCCCGGCCGATCGCTTTCTTTCTACTTTTTGCTATTGCAAACGCTATAATTATATTTTTAGGAGTTTGCTTATACATCTTTTATAGTCCCATTGAATTTTATGGCAGCGAACAGTTATTGTTGTGCGGATGCCATGCTTCTAAGGAAGATGTCCACGGCAAAAGTATAACAGGCAAAAAAGTTTTGTTGAAACAAATATCCGGACGGATAAAGATCTGAACGATGTGTATGATACATACATACTCTCAATATATATATATATTTCTATACATATATGTGTGCGTCTATAGCCAAGATCAGCGACATCAATTGCTTCTGCCTATTATAGATCTCCTTTACCCTTCTTTCTATGCGGTCTCTTGCTCCGTGTTGTTTTGTTGTTAGATCCTATCGATCGACGACCAGCAATCGCTACAAGGTTTGCAAGTGGGCAACTGATCAACCGCCCGGGCCCTTTGCTATCGACGGCAATCTCACCTTTTCGTTTTGCTCCGCTTCAGTCTTAACATAAAATCGGACTGGGGCAAAACATTAACAGGGCATTGTTGACATACAACGAGGCGTGTGTAATAGACACTTGTATTAGTCACCGGCGAAGGCCGAATACACGATGCGGTCCAAAGGAGATATGAGTTGCGCGCCTTCGCTAAGCAACAAAATAGGGATGCTCGACCAAACTATGGTCTTCTGTACGGCCGATGCATTCACCTTAGTCTCACAAAAAAATAAGGGAACTGCCTGAAGCCAGACGATTCTCGCGCCTACAACGATGATTGAGAAAAGTTATACTGAACGCAATTGTTCACGGGAACACAATGGCTGTACGACGTTATTCTGTAATATGTGTGCCGTTGATGGAAAAAGTCATCGCGTGATTATCATCCAATATAGCTAACATGTTGTCATATATTTCGTTTGAGACTTTCTTAAGGGAACGGCAAGTGAGATATGAAGCAGGACTGCAAGCATATTGGAAAAAAGATCGACCGTTTTATCGGTAGCGATATAAAACGAAAGGCCAGGCGAGTATTCGTAGCGTTCTTGTATTCAGAGGGATGTTCGGCCTCTGTACGATATCGGCGTAGGTCTGATTGTGGACTCACCTATGACTTGTTTCTCTTTCCCATCTTTCTTTGACCTTCCTAGCTCCTTTAGTCGGACGGACCAACACGAAGAGCGACATTAACTGTAGCAACAATAGAAGCCGTTGTGTTATTATGATTTGATGACGATTGTTTTTAAGTAACGACGCCAGTAGCAGCAAAAGCCATTGGCTGGCTAGCTGACTGCTTGAGCGAATGGGCGGTGGCTGGCTTTGGAGCGTTGTAGATACTGCCGCCATCATCGATGTCATCATTGATTCATAAGAACTGTGGTTGTAGTCGGCTTTCGCCACTGCTATGGCGGCCACTGCAGCCAGTTTAAACAAAGCTTCCTACTGCCACCACTCATCGTTGATGATGACGATGAACGTGGAAAGAAGAGTAGGGAACAACAACGATGCCAACAGCAACTCCTCGCTAGCTTTTCGTTCACGTATCATCATTACAAATAATGCTGGTAACGATGACGATGATGATGATCACGATGGTCGAGGGCGTAGTCTCCTCGAAATCACGGCGACAAGCATCGACATGCCGTAGCAGCCGAAAGTCGTCCAACTTCAAGTTGTGCGGCTGGTCCTCCCGCGTTTATACGACGGCTCCTACCCCTACGATACGGATAGCGAAGCCGCATCACTAGACCAAACACCACTGACAGGCAGACCACCGATTTCTTGACTGGCTCTGTAACTGATCCAGCGGCGCCAACAATATCTAAGCAGATTCTGTGACGTTTAGCACCAGCAGAGATATCAACAGGCAAATTCGAGGTGGAATGGAACGATCTGAAGGAGGAAAAGACGCGATGAGCGTTTATTTGAACACTTTTTTCCCCGTAGTGGTTTTCGTAATGATAATACAGCGGCAGGCCCTATAGAGTCACGTTCTTTTCGGCCGTGAATTGGGTGGAGCTGTACGACGTATCGGGCGTCGCTCGACGTAGGGCATCTTTAAGGACTGAAAACCAAAAAGGGAAAGTGGGCAGTCACCGAACAAACTAACGCTACAAATTAAGGAAAGTGTACCTCGTCTCTCAGTGTCGATGAAAACCAGCTTCTTACGCTAACAAGATAGGGCTAAATTTTATTGTTACTTTCAGATGGAAAGATCTTTGTCAAGAAATAAGGACATGCGGGCCAGCTGATCAACGTGATCTGAGAAACTGACCTGCAAGTCGTGCGCTAGTGATCTATTATTTATATTGCATGCTATATAAAAACCTGAAATCTCACCCAGAGAACTATAGGTGCATGATAAGAGAGTCGTTCGTGTCACGCGACTGATTTCAAAAATCCCCTGATCGACTACGAGCAATCTTTCTTATATGGCTTTAAGCAAACCTGATAGAGAATACGCGTGAGAACCTAAAATGCTAAGTAATACGAGCAAATAGTCTGTAATTATGATGTTGGTTTTCTGTTACATTTAGCTCCAACGGGGAAATAGCCCGTCGAAGTGGGAAGTTTCAAGGATGTAACCCTTTAACTAAACGCGATTCAGTGAAATGATCAAACCGCTCTTAAACACTTCCTGTCTCTTCCCGCCTTTGTAGCTGTTTTACGAAATCTGTTTTGTATGGCGAACTTGTAGGGGTAGAACGAAGGGCAGGGTCGTCTGACACCGGATTCGTCGGTGTTCGTATAATATATGTGTGTGTGCCTGTGGGTGTGCAGATGCTTGTGAATTCATGTCTACGACTAATTCGATTCCTAGCACAGTTGACTTCTTCGACGTTTTCCTTTGCCCTATCGTACATCTACGATGTGCAGTATGGCGAACTAACAGGCTCGGATGTTGATGTTGTTGCTCCGAGTACGTGTTGGATCCGGATCATAACAGCATCAGCAGCTGAAGCAGACTTGTAGTGTGCCTATGGGGTTATTTATGGCACGCCAACGACGACGACGACGACGACGGTGATGATGATGGTTATGCCGATGGTTATTGTTATGATTCTGTTAATGACGGCGTTGGAGCTAGCAACACGCTGGTTGGTATTCGCCATTTGCTATTTCGACAATGCTATGTGAAGCGATGACGACGAAGGAACGCGGACCTTGGCCCGGCCTGTTTCCCTTTTAATGGACGCGCACGTCATAGCGGCCGCTGTTTCGATCTGACCCGCTGGACGGCCGAACAGCGGACCACTCCTCGGTGTGGGTGTTACTGACTGGTTGACTAACTGTTGTTATTTCAATAAGGGCGTGTGTTTGTGTGATATCTACGTGTACATCTACATACGTATGTGTGCGTCTATGACGATCTGCGAGGGTGCACGCCTGTTCGCGAGTATGTGAGGGGCAGAACGGCGGCGCGAAGTACCCGTTCAGTTAAGTTGCTGTGAGCAGGTACTATGGGTTGGCCGTTCAAGCACAAAAATCTTCCACGCGACGACACAGCGCACCGAGAGACGGAGAAACAGCACATTTCACCACTCACACACGACTAGACAGATAACACGTGCACTTGGGCAGAAACACCGATCCATCAGCATAGCGCACATGTTTGTACTACTACCAATAGCGGCCCAGCTATGTAAAAGGTAGTGGCTGCAGCAGGCCGCTCCCGATCACCAATTGTAACTGTATTATAGACTATTTTGCGCGCGTCCACGAGCTAAATTCTGTCAGATCGTTAATTCTGTTGTTAGTAATTCAGCTAACAGCATATAAGGAGTGTGAATGTTCAGACTATTAAGTAAAGGCCAACGTTTTGTCTCTCGTCGCTTCAGTTATCCCCTTTTCGTATTGTTAACGGAAAATTTATGCCCTTAACTACTTGTCGACGCGGCAACGTTGGACGAAAACGGAACAGACAAGACGATGGCAGGCGCGACATAATCTCCGATGACGACGATGCTATCCTTGAGTATTTCTTACCAGTACAAAAGGACAAGCGGTAACTACTACGGACAGTGGCGTCATATCCAGGCGATATCGTCACCGGAGTCGATGGAGACATTCATATGTATCGCCGGATTTCGGTAAGAGTGGTAGTGTCGATGCAGGCCGCAGTAACGAGGAAAGACATGCGTCCGCTAAATGCAATACCCGAAACGGAGTCCCTACATTTATCTACCGTATGCTGACTAAAAGTCTTCTGAAGGCTTAATTCATCGCAGTACGCCATCCAGGGTGGCCGGTTTAGTTATGTGGAATGAAAACGGATAGGAAATTGAAGCAGGCAGCCCTTTTGGCTTGCCGTATGACGACATTTCGACCGACGTAGAGGGCGATCAGACAGTGCAGATGTAGGAATACGGAAGCCAGGTCATGAGTTGCGTTCCTGCGATAACGAATTCAACCACGACAACAACAACAACTTAAAACGATGGTAGGATCGCGATCTAGGATTTTATTTGATATAGCTGAATTCAAATTCAGCCATTCGTACGCTCTCACCGTTCACGTTTCTCGCGAGGCGGCAAATCTAGTTGAAGATAGAAAGACTGCTAGCAATAATGGTGCAGATCTGTTCCAAGTCTAGTTGATCCTAACGAACACCTAATGACTATAAAAAAAAAAAGTCTAACTCGTCCATCGTTCAGGTTAGACGAGGCTGGCCACCCAGTTTGCTCGCTGGGGATAGAAATCAGAGAAAAGCAAGAAGTCGCTGGCGATCAGCTGCCGCCAGTAGTCAGGTACTTGAGACGCCCTGATTCGTCTGTGCTCTTTTTTGTCCCTCTCTGAATGGCGACGGCGACGGCTGCTTTGCAGTGCTTTTTCGTCTGCTGCAGCTGTGCTAGAAGTAGCAAGAAGCTTCGAATTTACAACCGCCGGTGTCATTTGTTCAGTACACCGAGCCGCCGTCTTGGGAAGAGATAGCGCGGCCACGACCAGCGGGGGTCATAATACAGCAGTAGGATGAAACACATTGAAAAGTAGACTATGACAACTTTGTAATAGGTAGATATAGCAACAGTATATCGTCTGTGGATAATAAAACTCTGGAGTGGGATTTTGTGTCGATGCATGGTTGGCCAAGCTACCGGCCAAGTAATGTGAAATACTCGAACCTCATCTCAAGGCCTATAGTTCGTTTGCGTCTTGCGTGAGTATGATTAGTAATGTTGACCGCCGGATATTGAGAAGGAACGAGAACGTACACGGAAAAATAGCGACAGTGGCGACGAGGGCGTTGAGTGACGACCAGCGTCAGAGAGATATAAAATGAGGATGGCTCCAAAGTCGCTGATGAAAATTAGGCTTTTTTCGCTTAATGGCCCAGTGTCCCTTCGCTCCAGCGCCTTAGTCTTTCATGCCCAAGATCTCTTAGATTTGTTCAATTTTCCCCTTAGTCTTCTCGGTCACTTTCTACCCATAGTCGAGATTGTTTCCGATAAGAGGAGCCGCTTGAATGGTCTGCTCGATGAAGTACCCGACTGAACACGCGGTACTCCTCGCCACTGAGCGTCAAACGAAGGAGACTATCTAATTGCTTGGAGTGCAGAGCTCACTTTCAGACTGCTGTCTGTTAACCGTTCATCTGATGGACGCGACGCATCGTGCGCTGAAGCCTTAGGTTAAAAAAGCGTCTGCAATGAACGAACCTAGTAATAACAGCCGTTGCAGAAATAAAAGTACGTTGCACTGCGTAAAATTAGTACTGACATTGTTGATTGTAACGGATTGACAGTGTACGATCCCAATGGCTTCGTGTTAGAGGTGGCTTTTCCTGCTATTTATTATAAAAGGATTCGGCAAAAGGGGCAAAGCGCGAGAAGGAATTGGTAGAACCAGTCCCTCGCGCGTCATAGTAAGCTGCCTCAAAGCTGGTCCTCACTATTACTCCCCGAACATTTGCAGAACGTCAACTGATTGGAACCTTTCCGCCGCTACGTATGCTCATTGATCCTATCCCTAGAATACTTCCATCCCTTGTGCACTTTTTTTACTCGCCTGTTTCTGGGCCCGCTCTCACCAGCGTTGCCTTCACTGGTCCTTCCATTGAATAATGATAATTCGGTACATCGGCTGATGATCATCATCGCAATAGTGATAAGTGTATTCGTATTTCTCAACCTTGACACTGCCTTAATGTTGTATGTTAATTTAGTGGTATGCTTCGCTGTCTCGACAGCGCATGCTATTGTGGCTTGTTGCTGCGGTTACGGCTTCAGTAACAGCAGCCCCCCGGGGCATCTGAGCGTTCAGTTAGAGTAAGGACTGGCAATCGGAGCGTAATATGACAATATAGGAGTGCGATATGACAATTAACAGTGCCACGTATTTAGCTGGACCATTAACGAATTGTTTTATTTTCTGTTTGTCGTATTACAGAGTGAGTGCTGCTGCTGTTGCTGCTCTGATGCGCTAGTGGGGGCGAGTAGGAGTCCTTCCTTTTTCGCCCACGGCCGCTATGGCCTCCCCTCCGTTACCTGCCAACCTCACCCTGGCCGGCGTCGTGTCGGCCATCATCGTCCTGTTCCCACTAATAGCGTCGCCAACGGTCGGACGCTACGTGAGCGCCGATGACTGCGACTGGCAAACGTTATCGCCAGGCGCGCCTGAAGTGGCCATGCGCTGTCGTTTCCAGTCGCTTCGTGCGGGTCCTGACGCCACGAACTTTTCCCTCATTCAGCCAGACACCACGCGCGCAATGAGCGTCGTCTGTGACGCTCTCTTCACCGAGAGCCAGCTAGCGAATGGTACATTCGAAACGCTTCGACAGTTGCGTAGCCTCAGCATCGAGCGGTGTAAACTAGAAGAACTGCCATCGCACGCATTTTCAGGGCTCACCGAGCTTAGCAATTTGACAGTACGTACGCACAACGGCGAGTGGGGTGCCATCTCGTTGTCCATTGCTCCAGGCGCTTTAAACCACCTGAAAACATTGGAACGCCTTGATATGGCGCATAATAATATGGTTGCTCTTCCGCGGGCACCGTTTTGCCAGCTGGAATCGCTTCAATCGCTAAATCTGACGCACAACTCACTTACGGATCTAAACAATGTGGGCCTGAGCAGCGACGACTGCCAATTGAACGGCTTACTTGAGTTAGACCTATCGTCGAACAAGCTTCGGTACGTCGATGATCGCGCCTTTGAGAACTTGTCCAACTTGAAGAAGCTCTACCTACAACGCAACGAACTCGCCCAAATGGTTGAGACAGCTCTGTCAGGTTTATCGCGTCTTCAGCTTCTGGATATGTCGAATAATCGGCTGAATACGTTACCACCGAAAGTGTTGCAGGGTTCCGCTGACCTCAAGGAACTTTATCTGCAGAACAATAGTATTGGATTGCTATCACCGACAACATTTCGCGGATTGCAACAGCTCGTGGTATTAAATCTAAGTGACAATCAAATTTCAAGTGAATGGATTGCTCCCGAGACGTTCGCCGATCTGATCCGGTTAGTTGTGCTGCATCTGAGTAACAACAGACTTCGGCATATTAATGCCACGGCCTTTGCTTCCCAATACAGCCTCCAGATTTTACATTTAGATGGGAATCAGATCGAGACGATTGACGACAATGCGTTCAATTCTTTATATAACCTGCACACGCTTATTCTCAGTGGAAATCGACTTCAGAGTTTAGATGCATTTACCTTCAACGGATTATATGTATTAAGCAATCTTGCGCTTGATGGGAACCTTCTGTCGTCGCTGCATCCCGATGCGTTCCGCAACTGCAGTAGTTTGCAAGATCTTGAGCTGTCTGAGAATCAGCTGAGCCAGATCCCTCGTGGCCTTCAACATCTGCGGTTCTTGCGCGCACTAGACCTGTCGGGTAACCTGATCGACGATGTCACCAACCTTACCAGTGCCAATTTGACCAACCTTCATAGCCTAAGTTTGGCGCGCAATCGCATCGGTAACATGACGAAGGGTACCTTCGCCAAGTTCCGCTCATTACGCCGCCTCGATCTTTCTCGTAATCAGATTGGCGGATTGGACCATGCGATCTTTGACGATGCGCCCGCGCTAAATACAATCCAGCTGCAAGACAATTTGCTTCGCGACATCAATGGCCTGTTCATGAATCTTGCGCATCTGAGGCTACTGAATGTTTCTCGCAACGCTATCACGTGGTTCGATTACGCGCTCGTGCCGGCGGCACTTAAACATCTCGACCTACACTCGAATGAAATCGAAGTGCTTGGCAACTATTTCGAAATGGAGTCGGCCATGCACCTAAAGATTCTCGACGTTTCGCATAACCGCCTGCGCGAGATCAACGCCGCATCAATCCCTCACCGCGTCGAGAGCGTCGCCCTATCGAACAACCTCATCAGCGTGATTCACCCATTCACGTTCATGCTCAAAGCCAACCTGTCGCGAGTCGACCTAAGTAATAATCGATTGCAAAATATTGACATCAACGCATTGCGTCTTAAGGCTACGCAAGACCTCAACCGGCTGCCTGAATTCCGTATCAGCGAGAATCCATTCTTCTGCGACTGCACGATGGAGTGGATGCAGAAGATCAACGCGCTTGACGAGTCAAGGCAATACCCAAGGGTTGTCGATCTGGATCGCCTTGAATGTCAATTGCCGTTCTCGCGCCGAAGAACCAAGGTACCATTGCTGCAGGCAAACCAATCAGACTTTCTTTGCAAATATAAGAGCCATTGCTTCGCCCTTTGCCACTGCTGTGAATTCGACGCGTGCGACTGCGAGATGACCTGCCCCGACGGCTGTAGTTGCTATGCCGATTCGACGTGGAATTCAAACGTGGTGGACTGCAGCTTCACCAGCCACAGCGTGATTCCAGTGCGAGTGCCGATGGATGTGACCGAGCTATATTTAGACGGTAACGACATGCCTCAGCTGGCTAGTCATTCGTTCATTGGTCGAAAACAACTGAGAGTTGTGTACCTCAATAACAGCAATGTTCAAGTGATCCGAAATCGAACCTTCACCGGGCTGGCGAATCTGCAGGCTCTCCACCTCGACCACAACAAGATCACCGCGCTCCACGGGCATGAATTCGACAACCTTACAACGTTGCGAGAACTCTATTTATCCCACAACCGGTTAAATTTCATCAGCAATGTCACCTTCTCGCAGCTGCGTTCGCTTCGCGTACTGCACCTAGACAACAACTACATTGTCGAGTTCCAAGTATGGATTCTCAGCCAAAATCCGCTGCTTACCGAACTTCGACTTGGTCACAACCCATGGAGCTGCGAGTGCCGCTTTCAGGAATCCCTGTTTGACTGGGCGCAAATGTTTGGCGCTAACGCTCTTCAGGACGCGAGCGCCACGAGGTGTAGAGGGAATGACACGCTCGGCCCACCCCTAACGCTCTTCAATGCCACCGCCTGCGCAACAAACCGCATCGCGGTAACTGGCAGTACCACCAACGGCAATGCACTTGGTGGCTTCACCAATGGAGTCAATCAAATCGAAGCCGCCGATGACTCTCACTACTTGGGAGGAGTGATTCCTGACCTGAAGCTAGATGTGCTGCCTATAGTTGGGTGGGCCATTGTGGGGCTTATCCTATTCCTCATCGTCGTGGTATTGATTATCTGTATTGCATACCGCAAAGACATTCGCGTATGGATATACGCGCACTATGGTGTGCGTCTGTTTGAGCGTCGGCGCGAAGAGCCCGAGAAGCTATTCGATGCATTCATTTCGTATTGCAAGAAGGATGAGCCGTTCGTGGCGCAGCTTCTGGCACCTGAGTTGGAGTGCGGTAGCGGTGGCGCAGGAGGTACGGCGCCGTATCGGCTGTGTCTTCGCTACCGTGACTTGCCAATGTCGGGCTATGTCGCCGAAGCGATCGGCGAAGCCATCGAATGCAGCCGTCGATCAATTGTCGTATTGTCCGAGCAGTTTTTACGCAGCGAGTGGTGCCGTTTCGAGCTTAAGTCGGCGGCTCGCGATGCCCATGTGCGGGGCAGCACCGACGGTGGTTCCTCCCTTGTCGTCATCGTGTTGGATAAGGGTGCGATGCGCCTCCTTGACGCCGAGGCTCGTCTGAGCCTTCGCGGCGCCCCAGTAATCCAATGGGGCGAAAAACGGTTCTGGGAGAAACTACGGTATGCCCTGCCTGATCCGCAGGCGTCGTCTCGGAAACAGCAGGTCATGCTCCCACACGGCCAGCAGGTGATGCTACCAAGCGATGCCACGATACATCGCTATAACACAACAACTGGACTCCACTCCGCTGTCAAGCTCGTCTAGTGCCTTTATAACAAGTCGAAGCTAGCTAGCTAGCCATAAAAAAAATCAGCAAGCCAGATGGCAAGAAAGAAGAAGTCTTTGGTTAGTCACTGACGCTGATATACGCATGGTAATGGCGAATCATAGTGGGCTAACTGACACGGGTACATATGAACAGACACAGATGCACACAAAGTGAGACACACATTAAGATCATGTGAAAAGATCTGGAAGTTACCGCAAAAAAGATTGCGATCGCGTTGTTTCAGCCGAGGCCGACGTCGACGCGGTATTCAGCAGCGACCGTTTAGAGACGATACCTATGTCAGTCGACAGAAAGGCGCCCGGCGTTCAGTTGCCAAATAGCTACGCTGGTCGGGTAGATGCTATGATCAGGCAAATCAGCAAGAATATGAGAAAGAAAGATGAGTGAACACATTGTACATATAACGAAGACAACGGTACACGAGTGTGCACACAGGGAGAGAGATACATAGGCGTAGGGTCTGGGATGGTCAGAGTCGCCATGGTCGCGAAGCGGACGTGATGACAGTGGTCTGTTATCAGAAGGATGCTGGAATACGTGAACAAGTGAATGAATGGACGAGTGAACACGTGACGGGTGACAGGAGATGACAGCAACAACAGAGATATCTGCAGCAGGGTTAAAGCACACACAGATCCATATTCATACACACTGTAATAATAATAATTGATTGCGTAATTTATTACTAAGACGCCGCATACGCCCGGCCAGCGAGTTCCTGCATTGTACATAGTCGTTGTATCAAATGTAGTCCAAAAGTGCTGACAACAACAACAACAACAACAACAACAAAAACAACAATAACAACAAAGATGATGGTGATTGTATCAAACCGTACTCTCCAAGATGATTGATTAACCAACTGAGGGAGGCAAAAACATCTACAAAACGAATTATGTGTTTCGCTGTTCTATCCAAGGGGCACGCGGGCCCTTTGTGCGAACACACGAACGAATTAATATTATACTATTCCTAGCCCGCCATTTGCTCCTTTGAAGCATCTGGTAGCTTTGCAAAGACTACGTAGGTCTTTACGTAAAGAAAACGAACGTCCGAATCTAAGTCAAACTCTCTAGCCACTACCCTTCGTGTCCCCTGTTTAGTTTTCACCCGTAATCACGTCACTCTCTTGTCTGTACCTACCTAAAACACACTTTCCTATTCATCATTAATTAGTAAGCAGTGACCAATAAGCCATTTTTGATGTTCTGTATACACTATTAAGACCCTGTGCTGTTCCTCTCCTCCCAGACACATAGAAGAGACCATGTCGTATACCAGTGCGAAATGACTGTTTCAACGTCAGACTTTCTTGGTTCGTACGTTGAAACTCGTCTGATCGACAATCTCACACATTACATCACCTAACACAGCATACGACGGAGCAAAAATGGTCGATGACACTTTCACAGCTACACCTATTTAGTGGCATGTGTGTTCGTATAGTTACTTCAATTTTCTCTCGATTCGGCGACAAAAAACCTATTATTGTTAGGTTTCTCTTGTTCCAGCCATCTTTCTACGACGATAATGACCGTGTTATCTTTGTTACCTATTGTACCATATGTAAATATGGGTTTTTCTCATTATTTTGTAAAAGATTTAACGCGGACGTAAAAACAGGAAGAAGGGACAGTACCAACAAAAATCGTCTGCTTTACGTAGTCTCGTAGCGTCTCGTAGAACTAGTGAAGTAGACAAAAGCTGTGAGTTGACGCAAAGGCAGGGAATGGAAAAAGTGCAAGAATTCACGTAAAAAAAAAAGCTTGGGACGAACGTAATCAACTAACAGAGGCCACGACTGGGCCATTTATGATAAAAGTGTATAACTAATAATAATTGAGCTGGAAGAAACGCCCGCTGGCATTGGTCGACAAGGTTTGTAACAGAGAGAAAATAACAAGCCAATACGGGATGAATTCTATATGACTGTATTTATTATTGCAAATCGTTTGAAGGCCGAGGCACAGACACACAACTAATTACAGATATCTCAACAAATCGATAGATTTCTGTAAACGATGAATAACTGTGTAGTAATTGA
The DNA here is from genome assembly GCF_002532875.2 of Varroa jacobsoni. Classification (NCBI taxonomy): domain Eukaryota; kingdom Metazoa; phylum Arthropoda; class Arachnida; order Mesostigmata; family Varroidae; genus Varroa; species Varroa jacobsoni. The sequence continues at coordinate 107,722 of NW_019214223.1, forward strand.
TAATTGCAAAGTCGAGTGTATGCGAACGTTAAATTGTCGCCACGCTCGAGGTATAGCATACGAAAAAATCTCGACGATAGCGTAACGGCCGCCGGAAAACTGTTGTCGCAAGATAATAGGGGCTTGGATGAGGTCGATTTGTGGAGCTTGTTGAATGTTTTCAACGGTTTTGCGTCTACCTTTGCTAAGTTCAGAGGCCCTAGTGAACTTTGCCTTAATATTCTACTTTGCCGCTTTTCTATGCTGTTGCTCAGCGGCCATTCGCGTACAACACCTATCGTATAGTATCGATAGTCATGGCTCTCTTCGTCGCGTTTGTGTTGCGCTCCGCTTCCGATCGTAGAAGATCCGTCAGAAATGGACACCTGTTCGTGCAGTGATTGAAGCCGCCGTCTATGCGACAGCTGTGTAGATATGAATGTACTCATCATGCGCGTACGATTTTTTCGTCTCGATACTCCTGTTTTCTGCTGTTTTTCTTCACAATCTACTCGATTTTTATTCCGTCCATCTGCGCATCAGAAATCCCTCTCCTGTGTCATTTCTGCTATCACTTTTCCTACTACTACCACTACTGCTGCTGCTACTGCTACTACTACTACTACTACTACTACTACTGTTCCGTGCGTTTTTCTTTTCTAATGGAATACGTCGTAGTGGCTATAGGGGCGGCGGCGGCGGCGGCGGCGGCGGCGGCAGCGGCGGCGACGGCAGCGATGGACCACCCGAGAATCGATTTCGGTCAAAATGGATCTGCTCCATTTTTTCGGGTTTCTGCTGCTGTCATTTTGCCAGCCATAGTTAGACCAGTAACGCTCGCCATTGCACCGACTTATTGATTGTTTACTTGCTGAACGATCCTCCCTCAGACGTTCCTTCCACTAATTCTGACGGTGGAAATGACGCTGAGGAAGATCGGGACGATGACTGTGGTGATGATGATGACGGCGAGGATAGGGATGAGAACATTGTCGAATGTTGTCTTGCGCGAGCGCAAACAAAGGCATTGACGCGAAGTAAACGATGGACTGTACTAAACGAACTAGAAGACGAAGAAACAGAGTAGAAATTTTTAAGTCGGTCATGACAAAGACAACAAGAGAATTTTGTACGCGTTCTCGCAATGCGATTGTAGAATAGGGCCGGGGAGACATTATCAAGAACTAACTAAATGCTAATGATAATGGTGAACTGATGATGAATTAAAATACACCGAAGTATATAAATATATATAGTAGTAGTAGTAGTAGTAGTAGTAGTAGTAGCAATGAACGAAGAGCGGATGACCAGTTGAGAAAAGCGTAACGCGAGTATATATTGGGTCGAGGGAAGAAGCTGTTCTGCAGAAGAGGGGAAGAAAGAGGTGCAGAGTCGCGGCTCCGTCGTGCAGCCATCATCTCGGAAAGGTGGTGCGCGCGTGCAGCGGAAGGCCGAATGTACATTGACTTTGTAAGCTGTGATACAAGACAAAAACACAACGGGGACGCACACACAAACGGAAGATGACGACGACGATGATGATAATGATAATTATGACGGTCACAAAAGGCATAGGAGAGACAAATGTTGAAAGCGAGATGGAGGCAGTTGTCATTATCGCCGTTGTGGTCGTCGCCACTAATTGTAAATTAATAAAAGGTTCAAACAATGCATTTCTGCTATTTTCCGTCTACGTAGAATATATATGTACGTGTATCGAGATAATGAAATAGGTAAAGGGCTGGATGTATGACATAAAGTTGCTTGCTAGTTGTTTACTGATTCCCCGTTGACCAGGTGGGTTTGTTAATAAGAGCCGTTAACGTATTGACGAGAGACAGGCGATATTTACAGTTATGTCATACACGAACTCAAGGGCAACGCTATCATGAAGATAGGATACATAGTAATAGTTTTCGAAATACGTCTACGTAAGCTTGATCTATGGAAGCTATAGATTTCAATTTAGAAAGAAGTAGATAGCTAAATTTAGTGAGCGAAGTGGTCGATGAGCTTCGCTTGAATCAGGCCAGACGAATGAATGAAATACTGTCAATTAGGCTGGAAGTAATGTGGCCCGTGACCAATTCAACTCCTACTTATAACGCCTTAGCAGCCCTATTTCGTTCTCCCGTTTAGAAGTGTTTGCACTGTCAGTAGTCAAAAGTAAATATCGACCATCATTACTATCGGTTGACATAAAAGCTCTCATCGAACTCTACGAATTAGGATATCAGAGACATCCGGCCTGAGGCCCGGGTAGCAGGAACGAGGAAGCTGGTAAACACTAGCAATTTTATGACCATTCTTGAATGGCGATATAATATTAAGCAACTATCGTGACTCAGGTAGCTCGTAAATGAGCAGAATCTAGATAAATTAGATATCGATACTAAACTTAACATGGGACCTTATAATTTTTCACGAGGGGTGAACTTATTTATGTTCAGTAAATGATATCCCATAACCTTCTAAAGACAATAATTAATGCACGATTTCTCTCACAGGCAGTTCATTACGGGATTGTATAATGTAATGCATTCATCATTCACCCGGAGTACTGCTAAAAAAGGCAACCCCTGAATTGTTAAATTGATATTAAGCAAATGGGATTTTTCGGTTGCCGTAGTATTTTATTATATCCGAAGAACTACATTGCGCAATCTGTGGCGTTGCCACGCTTGTGGAATCCCGTTCTCTCAGCCCATAATTGCAGCTTTAAAACCCAGAACATCATTCTTCAGCAAGTATACTATGTAAATAGTGAATATGCGACCTAATGGGAGACCCATGGCAGAAATTGACATGGTTCAGCAAACACTGCAGTCATTTTGCAGAATTTGTATATAAATAGCTCTTCTTTTTATTTGATTTTACTCGAAAGGTTTTAACGAGGTACAAGTGGTCGTATGGATTACAGCCGATCTACTATAAATAGCGTATGCTTCGTAAGCTTGTGAGTTCTGTCTAGCAAGAAAAGCAACGAAGCAGCAATATCATCTCAAAAAACACCAGCAAATACTACTACAACAACAGAAGCAATAATTCGAAGGAAAAGACCAGTTGAAAATAGGATGGATTACGATGGTGGCCATCGGCACTGCCGCCGCCGTTACGCGCTCACCGTTTCACTCGAGGCCGCTCCTTTTGTTCTCCAAGTTTCTGTTCGTCTTCTTCGTCAATCTCTTCTCTGCCTCCTGTGACAACAACGACCCACTTTGTTGTTGACAATCGAATCGGATTGTATCGACGCAGCACTCCCGTCAGCGCTGGAATAGAGCACGAACAAACGAAGAAGGAGCAGCGGCTGAAAGAGACTAGGACAGAGAAAAGGAAGATAAGAAAATTGTCCATGGAATTGTCGATCTCCCGTTGCGGTGGCTGGGGCAGGACGATCGGGGACTCCGACGCTCTTGGGGACATAGACAACGAACGGCGGCTCCGCCAACGTTGATTCGACGACGGCTACCGGCGATCGAAACAAAAGTGACTACGGACAACAACAACAACTGCTACTACTACTACTACTACTACTACTACTACTACAGCAGAAGCCACAAGCCGACGAAGCAATGACTCGGCAAGCATTGTCATGGTTTCTGAACGATGCCAGCGAGCGATGGATGGTAGCGACAACTACAACGGCGTCATCATCAATAGAAAATAGCAGCGGCAGAGGCAGCAGCATGAACGACAATAACAGAAACGACATATTTCAGTTGGAGAAACTGCGATCATCGTAGTTGTTCCTGATAGCCGCACCATTCGACAGGCGTCCACTAACCCACCGACTAAATAGGACAATAGAGGAAAACCAAGGCGAAATACAAGAACGGAATACGGGCGTGTAGTCGCTGGCTAGGAGCAACGGGGTCGGGGTAAAGGGGCAGAGTGGTCAAAAACAGAGGGAGAACGGAAAAAGAACGAACAATATATGCCTGTCTCGTAAATATAAAAGACTAGCTGTTCCAAGATGGTGAAACAGATAGACCAAATCAGTATTATCTCTTCTGTCTGTTAGAGCAAGTAGATAGTACCTAATAATTAGTACGACGGTATCCTCTGGAACGTTTTTTTTTCACAGGGATTTGTAGTTAAGCTATGTGTAGTTATCTACGATTTTCTACGTTTTTCGATTAGCTATGCACAGACAGTCAACAGCCAAAAAGGCCATTGCTAGCGGCGTCCCGTATAGATTTTCGCGTATTTTTTTCAACCGTATTACCTGTCGCACCGAAACGCTACATCGTTCTCTAATCGGGGTACTTGTTTTGATACAGTCTGGAGAATTAATAAAGTACTTGTGTGTACTTCAGCTTTCTAAATCTAATTACTTACCGTTTATTCTAATTAGGCTTGCAATGACGACGCACTAGCACCGGCACAAATGATATTTGTTAAGCCAATATTTAATGGCTGGTACGGACCGTAACCGTATGTAGCAGGGATACATCTGTAAGCCGATATCTTCTTCAATACAGAGCCCAAACGCTATTGAGAGGGGAGCAACGTTTGTCTATACGCAGCAGTGGCTAAATAGCAGCTAGCGGCTTTTTGAAGTCAATACTGTGAGCAGCAGTATCCTTTAATCAGACACAATATCCTGTTTATATACAACTACTATAGATCAATATATCCAGCTGGCAAGTTATGATAGGTATTTTAGCGGCTTCTTCGTAATTTGTATATATAGGACGAAGTAGCTCCAAACAGACGAAGCTCTTTAAACACTCGAAAGAAAGCTTCTTTATCGAAGATAGGTTGCACACGTTTACTTAGTACCTTTCGTCGGGAGTTTTAATCACTGGATATGCGCTTGCTGTGCATGCTATGTACTCGGCTCCTTTCCGCCCCCTTGCCGTCGTATCCTCGCCTGTCGACTATCACTTCTTGCTAGAAAGCTGTCCGTCCTTCTATTATTCGTTTCCAGCTCCACTGCGTGGATATGAACGTCTCGATCGGCTTCCCTTCTCAGCGTGTCCAGCAGTCCAATGCCAGTTCAGTGAGTCAATGCTCTGACAATCGCCGCGTGCGTGTGTTTGCGTGTGCGTATATGCATTCGTATTCACGTTCTTTTCCAGACAGGTCAGAACGAAAGCCTATAGTGTGCTAACAGCGAGCCGTCCCTTTTTCCCGTCCGCCATTAGGACTGCCATTTGTCTCAATCACTATACCGAGAGGCCCAGGACGGGGCAGAAAGCCCGACTGGCCGGAACGACGTCCCGTAGGAAGGACAACACAATTGCATATCTTCTCTACTAACTCGGTCTATGTTTCGCTACAGGGAAGCGCATGCGTATGGACTGTGTGAAGGACTAGAACTGCCTATCGATTCTCGTTATAAAGCCTTGAGAGCAACGTACTGTCAGATTAATAAAGATTAACTAACTCCTGACTAACCTACACCGTAACAATAATAGTGACAAAGGTCATTTCAGTTTATCAACTCATTTGTGAATGAACAATCCTGGAACTTATGCAAGTCGTTGGTCGAGCTGGCAGCTGACGCTGGACACCAAAGCGTCCCTGGTTCTTACTTCAAATCGGTGAAAGTATTTGGAAAATTACACATACCGGGGCGTACCGTGCAAAAGTGCCGTTTACATGAAAAGCCACTTCAGGAGTAACGCAATACCTAAGTCAAGGCGAAATTATTGCGCTTTCTATACGGTACTAACTAACGTGATATGACGAAAACAACCTTGGCTTCCCTATAGTCACATAGATTTTGAGCTTGAGCTTTTATGAAATTATCTATTAACGATAGGCGGTAATTCACGATTATGAACTAGATCAGTCCTTTGCTAGATAGGTATACAAAGCACAAATTGTTAAGCAGTAAAATAACACGTGTCTATTAATATCTTCTTCTTGCTCTTCGATAAAGTTCTTACTCTTACAGAGCTATATGATTCTGACGTGATATATGAATACATACAGCGCACGCTATATCTATTAAGCTAATAAACTGCTCAAACGCATCGCCCTATGATAATGTTAATTATAGTACTTCACGTTGGCGACACCTTCCATTTACGTCAGCCTTAAAGAGGTTCTGAGCGGTAGGCGGGCTTGTTACAATGTGGCCTAAATGAGGGTTAAACGTGACGGCTACATCGGGATCTGACGGAGGAACTATAAGGTGAACAGGGGTCGAACGAGTTCCATTTCAAAGGTCAATAGAACAGTAGGCTGAGTAGGTCAGACCGACTATGGCTGAGTCGAACAGTGATAGGATTATTGATCATGCGAAGTTCTATGAACATTCTATAGGAAAGTTGTTAAACAATCATTTAGTTATCCTGAAGCTGAATATTCAGCAAGCATTTTATTCTTATATTAAATAACGGCTGCGAAGTACTGCTGACTTTTAAACCAGTACAACTAGCCAACAACCATTGTTTTGCAAATAAGATCTGCTGGCATGCTTTTTTGTGCGAACCTTAATCGATGCATGGGCAAATCGTATGTACGTGCATGTTCACCAATCGGTACCAATCAGCTTCATCATCATGGTACGGTGAACGGCTCATAAAACTACACATTATTACAAAAATAAATACACGATATAGATTTTGTTACATCTTATGTCATAAGCTTGATGTCTAATAACAAGCTTCAGTATTTTAGGTAGAAGAAAAGTTTTTGCCGCATCTTTTGTAAGTTGTCAAGTTACAGAGAAGCCTTTCGTCAAACCGCTACTAATATATCGCTAATAATAATAATAACAATAACGTATATCGGTCTAAAAACACGCTCAAATATGTACTCACCCGTAAAAGGATTTTTAGCCTACGCAGGATTGAGTTATGTGGCGATTAGTGGCTGTCACTCGTAGGCCGCTTTCGGATGCTAGGCTCATCTCTTAATATGCTTCTTCAATTATCCTGTTCGCTGCAGTCGTAACCAGGTGTACTACGTAGGCACCCTGTGCCTATCCTGCCCTTAGCCGTTAGGCTATTTAGCAGTAAGCACGCCAAAAGATAGATGCATACATACAACATACTGCTGTAATTAAAAGACAACGAGACCTCTAAAGGAAAATATTTTGAACCAGTTTTCCTTATTTACAGAATTGATACGCGTTCACTCTATTCATGCATACAGTGTATCTGAGTATCAGCGTCAGCTAGCAGACATATCTTCACAGAATGAAAATGTTACCACTGCAGCTGCTAGAAGATCACATTCGGTACTTCACTACCATTATATCTCACATTTCGTGCATACTTCGCTGTAGCCCAAACATTGTTATTATCGCCATTTTATTAGTAGTACTACCGTGAGAACGGACCGAATTTCATCAAACTACTTTAACGTCATATAGTTCGACTTGTTACAAACAAAAAAAACCACGACACGATATGGACGGGGGGAAAAAATGCCCGCTTTTATATCCTGCAAACAAGTTGAACCGTATTCTTATAATACCGATATATCAGCGGTGGACCGTAAACGGTTAGCTAAAAAATCCATGACAAAAATCAATGGGTTTTTACTCTGTTGGTCTGTCGGAAGATGGTTCTGGCTGACTATCAATAATATCATATTTTCTAGCTGTAATATATCTGGACTACGTTTGGAAACCAAACAAAGGCAACGCTGGTGAGTGTCGAGGCCTTAAGCAACACCACGGGCGAGAATCGCAAACCGAACCATTTAGAAAATTCAGTATACAGGATTCAAAAATACTTTCATCCTGAGCACGAAATAACCTGATCGGCCTTGTAGCGCGTATTCGAGAGATAGGGAGCTTGCCGCCACAGATATCCTATAACAAGAAATAAGTACGGTCCAAATCATCGTTAGTAAATTTCAATGTAGTTTACATTTTAACCAGAAGGTCGTTTTTTAATGCCCTGCCGGCCGACGTATTACAATTGTTCAAGCAGACGCATCACCGCCTATCGAAAAGGTAGAACTATTAATAACTCAATTCGGTATTAAATAAGTTGATATGAACGTATTAATACCCAGCGTAGGATACCATAAAGCTACAGATCAGGTTCTTTCGCATTTTTGCCGTTCGAACAATGATGAACCGATGTTCGAGGTGAAGAGAAAGGATGGCCACGAAGGCGAACGAGCAGTCGACTGCCACGTCGGTTTATTCTTCGACTTGACGTGCTAGTGATCGATCGCATTGAGGTATCGATGACGCTCTTGGCGATGCTACGAACGCTCAGCCGCATCCCCAAGAAGGCTAGTAAGCAGCGGCAAACCATCAGGACCAAATCTGGGATGTGACTCACCGAAGTATCGGCGGTAGCAGCAACCCTAGCTGCATTCGTTTCGTGTTGGCTGGTAACTTCAAGCGACTGCCTTCGTTGTCAAAGACAGTCAGCGTATTTTTTTTAGCGCTTTTCGTGTGTGACGTTTTCAGTGCCCTTCATGCAATGCGAGTATTTGGGTAGCGAAAATAAAACGTTCGTTTAAAATTTAAACTTACTTACCCGCTTACTACGTATGGTATAGTTGCTACTCGGTATAGCGTAAATGCATTACACGCCGATAGAAGCGGTAAATAGCGGACCGACCGTCATCTGATCTTTGCATAATGTCGAAGTTTTCAGTAAGTTTGCGGTTAGAGCGTCAAGCCTAGCTGACTTAGGATTATAAGGGTATACTGGTTTACTGATCCGACTTCCTATGATAAACTCGAAACTGGGTTTAGGTCCGAGAGACACAATTAACTATGGGACATGCTACGTACATTACCGTTGTTATGCAATCCGCTGCACCCCCTTTTTTCGGTCAACATCCGGCTCAAACATATTCCTTGGACAACATTTCTACGAATGATTCAGCAAGAATTATTCAGGTACCAATGAAGAAAAGGAAAGTAACAAATAATAGACCGGATTTGAGATATTTTTGGAACTAGGGATGGCCTATAGTAATAGTTCCATCGAAATATATCTTGCACTTATATCATAAAATGGTAAAAATTAGATTTCTCAGGCGGTCGCTGAGCCCTGGGGGAGGCATTGACGAAAAAAATACAAGTATTTTTCACAGGCGATATTCCTTCCAAGGGGCAATTATAGTCCAAACACAGGATGCCCTTATATAGTATGCATAATTACTGTCATTGAAATATTGCATGCAAACACTCGGCTAGAAAATTCGGCTGTTCATACTTATTGCTGTTCTGTTGCTTCTATTACGTTGCGCTATCGAAGCGAACGTCAAACAGGAAGACACCAACGCCATCTTTCGAAGAGCCCTTCAAGGGAACGTTCCTTGCTTACACTTTCGCTCCTTAATCTTCCAGCTACCCATAACTATCTCGTGAATTGCATTCTTGTTTATTCTATCTTATCTCATTTGGTTTACTATTATTCTTCGAAAGCGCATTTCCTTTTAAACCATACGCTTGTCCAAGCTATCCAATTATAAGTTTGGGAAATTCCAACTTTAATCACTTCTTTCCCGCCAAGATTTACTTACGATCTTAAGAAACATACTTACAATAATACCCAACAGATCCGGAAAAGCTGATACACCATATTTAGGCATGATATATCGAAACCTTGGAACACGTAACATTTTCCTATCAGCCATAAAGGAGATTATCATATATGACCCACCTTTTTTTAATAAACAATATGAATAGTTACGATGATGTTTGATCTATGACGATATGAGCTATTTCAGCAGAAACAATCTGACGACCCAACTTGAAAGAATACCGTCAGTGATTTAGGTCCACACGACACATGATCGATGCACATTTATCCAATTAAATTTAATCAGAATTTTACGGCGATCACACGGTAACGAATGTGCCCGAGCGTCCACTGGCAAATTCTATAAAGCGGTTACTTAAATCTTTCGACAGCCTCGACGCGTACAGCGTTATGCCCTAATCCCATCATGGACATGTTTTAGTCCCAATGTCTCCGACTAGGAAAACGAATACCTCCAACGTCGTGTTCTATTTTGAACAGAAGCTACGGTTCACAAACGCTCATAGATATATATATATATATATATATATATATATATGTGTGTGAGAAAACCACTATGAAATATATGCAGACTGATACGGCACTTTAGCTATGTTTAGGGACACCGAGCGTCCAGCCAAGGCCTTCTGTAAAAGATATACGGGTTGATTTTAATTGCCAAACTGGTGAAATACCCTGTACGTCACTCAGCACCATTGGTTGAGCGGCATAAGTTATCAAAAAGTCTTTCATTCAATAAAGTTATATCGAAGAATAGTTTAATGCTACTCTTAGACATATGTAGAGTAATAACAAGCACGTAAAAAAGCCGTTAAACAATTATCGTCTTTTACTATGTCGTTGTTAACATAGACAAGAGACGTATAGGGATGTCCCTTGACGTATATTTACTTGAAGCGTGTTCAGTTGGAACAATCGATTTTTGAGAAATTGTTACTTTTATAATTAAACATAAATTTTTGATGGTGTAAGGCCCGATGGCCACACGGCAACGTTCAGATATAGCGACATCTAAAAAAAACTTTGTGCTAATCGCCTATGCTAGGCCTAGCGTTAATATAAATCAAAACTTTGTTATCTGTTTTTACGTCATTGTCTCTTCATTACTGTATTACTACAGGTTAAGCGTAATCTATGCGAGTTGTTGTGTCTATTAAAAAAAAAATAGTAATTAATTCTTCAAGCTTGATTTCTCTATGATTTGACTGAAGGCGAGGTCTGAGTGCCAGCTTTAAAGGCTTGCCTCAGTATCTTACTCTACTGCAATCTACATTTATTCATTTAGAAACAACGGCTACTGCCTGTAATTCTCGTATACGTTGCCGTAAGAATTTTGCATAAGCATATTTTTAGAGTGGGGTGCTCATATGCAGTTTTTCTTCACTGTGTGTGTTTACTGTTCACGGATTACTCAGGCTGTGACCTGACGTGATAACATTACATCACTGCCCTTTCTCCATCATCAGGAACAAGGACAATGATTAGCCAGTTCTACGAGATCGTTATCTGAGGGGTGCTGTGTTAAATGATCGTGTACAATTTTGTGACCACGGCCAAAAAAAAATATCGAAAAAATCTCTGAAGGATCTGTGGAATTGGTCCGCGGAATTAATGTTACTTCCTGTAACCTGACTGATTGGCATGCAGAAAATTGCGAATTATTCGAAATTTGTAAGGTACTGAAACAAACAACTAACAGACGATGTGTATCTGTAAAGAGATGACGGACCAAATCAATGATTGCCAGAATGTGCTTCCTCTTAAACCGAACTTTCTACAAGGGCAACAATTGATAGAGTTGATAATGTGTCAGATTATAGCAACTATACGAGGTAAACTCGAGTTTTGACCTCTCCAGATTTTCCCAAGGGTTATGTTTTCCGTCGTCGTGCTCTGCTTATACACACCACGTGGATAGGTAAGCTCACAGGGGAGGTGCCGACTATCATGAGTGGGCGTCTGAGAAATCCGAATGATCCCGCTACGTATCTTCAGCACGCGACACCCTAACGTTAAATACAAGCTCGCGTGACTTCCCTACAACAAGAAGGATAGGCACAATTCCTGTGAAAGGGATAACACGACCACAAACAGGTTGAAGGCGGAGCTAAAAATCATTTCAGCTGACCTTGATCCAGTGAGTAATATACTTTTCAACTTGAAAAAACCTAAATACCATTGCCCCTGATCTCGTTTTCTGCCCAGTTGTGGCAACGACCTGTTCATTGATCATAGTAAACGATCTTTCGAACTGGGGCAACAACGTTACCCGTTGACAAAGTCTTATTTTGCCGCCATTATTTTTGACTTGTACTTGATCTATCGCCTGTGAAGTTATGCTTTACATTTCACTATTAAATGTACCCACGTATACCGGTAAGCATTGGCAACAACGACCATAAGTGGGCCTATTTTTCTGCGCTCTTCTCTTTTACTTCTATGCGGAGTCTTCGTACGCAGGCTTCATCTCCGCATTATGTGTACACTTAATTATCCACACTCTCTAATAAGAGTAGATATTCAATAGTTTGTTTTTCAGTCATTGTTCCTATGGTGTACTGATAGCATTCGAGAGGATCCTGTAGATGCTCGAAAAGAGTCGAGGCAGCAGATGTATCCGCTGATGACTCTTTGTTAGCTAGAATAATAGACTTGCGTTGAATACTTGTCGATAGTAAAGTAAAGACACCCTGTTACCCAAGCAGTAGCAATTTATAGGCCTTAAACATATTGACGCACACATTGATACCGTTTGGCTTTTCTCTCATTACGTATAAATTGCATACTTAGAAAATAATCGTTGGTAATAACATCCAATTCCATTATCTACTAAATATTCAATTTATGCTGAATGATCTTCTAGTGACTAACTAACCCAACTCGGATCCCTTATATAACAATGTTACAGTATTTTTTTTTTAAATAATTCGTATTACAAACAGCAGTGGGCATGCCCACCGACAATTTGAAACCCAATTAAACCGTTTACATAGTATCTCGTAATGAATTGCATTCGGTGTACCCCACAGTGGCTAGATCAAAGGCTATAACCGTATACTTAGACAGTCAAACAGCAAGAACGACCTAAAATCTGACGAACTCTGGAAAGTTCGTGGAGCTTGCTAGACGTCAGAACACTCTTGAGAGAGCTGGTCTATGTTTGAATCGAAACACAAATTTGTTTTGTTTCTCCAAAGAGCATAAAAGATAATGAATATAGTTCAACTACGTGCTACAAACTGCTTATACTAAGCTTCCTACCCGGATAAGTCTTTGAAGCAATACTGTCTGATGAGAAAGTCTGTCGTGTATCAGTAAATATCTGAACATCAGTTACAGGGAAAAAAAGAAAAAAGCTCGAAAAACACATTTTAATCATACTTGCTTGACCGTGTGGCGGGTGGAGTTCTTCCGCGGAACGATGGAACAGCAACTCTAAGTGCAAAAAGCATACGATATCATTTATAGTTATAAAAGTTTATTTGAAATTGTCAAGGCGTAAGTGATGCGGACAGTTGAGCCGGATGCAGGACTTGGCCAGCCTATATCAAAGACGGTTCCAACAACATTGACCGTTAACAGTCACGGTAACAATCAGCGTATCTACATACAGTGCTGAACAGTGAATACGAGTATTTGTACGTCTGCTCGTCTGGCTGTGCATATGTGCATTGTATAATGCACATTCGTCCAGTCATTCGACTGATAGGAGACCGCGGAAAAGTATTCCGTATTGCGTACCGCACGAAGGACTGTGCCATCGAACCCACAATGTGCCTATTCGAGTAATGATGCCGCTTAGCCGAACTGCGGCGTATATATATATATATCTATGTATATACAAGGCGCAGCTAATATGAATCGGTCGTTTACGTATTTCGTAATAAGGGTAAGACGCCAGTATAATGTACAGTCACATATCGGACCATTATCGAAGCGATACCTGAACTTTGTCAGTCTTGTCACCTTTTTACACATTGTCGTCCCTCATCGTTCAATAGACGATACCTATCTCATGATGAAGCTATCAGTGAGGAATCGTAGGAGGCGACAAGGTTTCCGGCGTCACCTTTTCATAGCTCGTATGTTTGAACATAAGCTACATGCACATCAGTCTACGTGTATAGATCTACGCTATATCTAGGCGTCGAAGGTGCCAGGGTCGATCATTTGGAAGGAAACCAGCAAAGCATATCATACGTATTCTGATTAGTCTATTGTGATGTTCTAAATTGGTGGATTCTGCCACATTACGTGCCCTGGACCACGACTCTATTTGATGCACCACTAACTAAGGTTCTAGATGAGGAACATTTTAGGTATGCTAACATGGTAACAGGTAATGATTGCTGTAAGTTTGAAAATCAGTACGAACATGTAATAATGTTAACGAAAGCCAATATATTTTTTTAAATTTCTATAGAGTTTCTAATATGTATATGAGAAATTTTTTTTTGTTTGAATCGCTTATGGGCCTTAGTCTTAAATTTGCTTGAAAACACAATAGCAACCATATCGACATTTTATTGATGAATGCTGCAAACTTTTTTGGGTGTCATGGAGTTGCACGACCCTTCCAACAGTTGCTTGTCTTGCAGTCCTTCAGTGTCACGAACCTTAGCTTACAGATTCATGTCTAAACGCAAAAATTGTCGGGCTTTTTGTTAGTTTAAAGATGGGTTAGCGTCTAACGGGCAAACGAAGCATCGTCCGTTTCATTGGAGGGATGAAACGCATATTTATTACAGTTATTGGTATAGTAATAGCTTCATTGACCTCAAGACTATTTTTAAATCTCATTCATATTGACACGATCCGAAGGTTTGGAAACAGAGGGACTGTCTGTCTGATAAAGCGTCTCACTGTCTAATCTGCATGTAAGTCGAGTCCTCGGTAAAAATTTTCTCGCAAAACTATACTCTTTATTGTATTCTGTCCAATGCCGTAAATATCAACAGCAACATCTTGGCGATAAAGTCACCTAGTCTACAATGCATCCGCCCAGTTTAGGTGACTAATAGTGTGCCCCCTACTATGCAACTATTATATCCTTACTACTTCGATAGCCCTCACTTGTTAGCAGTACCTACCGAGTGACATTGCACGTGTTTAGAGGGGCGGTTGTAACTGTGGTTCTCGGCTATTGGGTGCCGGTGGCGCTACGCAGACCGCCCCTAGGTGATTCGAAGACTTTGAAAAAGCCGTCTTTTCCTTACAGCCCCCGTTGGTGTCTTCGCCTATCGCCGCTGCTACACAGCCGATATCATCACAGCTATCCATAGTGTCGTAGTTGTCATCGTTGAGTTTTGCTGTAAGCGCCGTCGTGGCCACAATGCGGGTATATGGAGGCCACGACCGTGTCCCTGGTAGGACACGCCACCGTACCTGACTCCGTGCAGCCTGCAGAATAGCGTGAAGACACTGTGTGCAGCGATAAATTCATCATCGAGCAGAGAAAAAAGGGAGACAGCGAGACAAAACAAGAAGGATGTCGTAGGTGGCGACGAAATCTTCAATCAGCAACATTGACAGGTTTTTATTTTCAGGTATGATTAGTTCATAGGAAAGAGGTTGCGCTTGTCAGTGCTATACCTGCCTGTCATTGTCAAAACAGCCGTAGAGCGACCGAGGGAAAGTGCGAGATAACGGGAAACGTTATCATTGATATGCTCGCATTTGCTATTACGGGAATCTCTAGCACCGGATTGTCGGTGTTGTTAAATATTCAAGACGTTTTGCATTGGTGAAAGGCAGAGAAGGGAGCAAGAAAGGAGCTGTTCGAACGTGCGCAGTCTTGCGCGACTACGAATCTAGACGGGGATACACCCCCTATACGGGGAGCTGCTAACGTTATAATACTACTGGTGTCGCCACCATTATGATTTGCACAGTTGTTGCAGCTTAGGCTGACTTGCGAACAAGATAATAAGTGTTATTATAGTCAACAACGCACAATGTACAGCTTCCTAATGCTACTATGGATACGGCCGTTGTTTCAACGTCAATAGACAGCCAGAAATGCTTCGTCCAAACATGAAATGAAGCTGTTGCCAGTGAGACCTTCCCGGACCTTTGTACCATACGACCGATGTTGACGCTGGTCCTATAGAATTAGCGTAGCTCTCACATCTTTACATTGTTTTTTCGGTTGTTTATCGGTGTTTTAATCTAGACCCGCAAAATAAATCAGTAAAGACCGACGTGCTTATATAGACAAAAAGCTCAGATATGCATCTAAGTTCGTGGCGAAAATCTGAGGGAGCGACTTTAATTGAAACATTTGTAGCTACCTTATATAGTTTTGAGCTTTACAGTAAGTTAGTCATAAGAGAAATGGCGACTTAAATAAGAATGCCCTCCCGATTAGATGTGAGTATTATTTGATGTGGCAGGATGTGGTTTAAATTGTACAAGCTAAATGGCGTGATCTTAATCATCGCCTGGTCACTGCTACAGCCGACAGCTTGACTTATCGTCTGCCGTATTGTCATGCGCTTGGGAATAGATCTATCTTCCCGGTCCACCCGAATGGGCCCTATTCCAGAAACCCAGAATATTGCATCAATGTACGATCTTTTCAGGCTAATCTGGCAGGACAAGAGGGCTTATTGCTAGAGTCACCTATCGACCTTACGGTGACATTTGGTCAACGTGTCACGCTTGTTCTATTAGTGGTTCTGTTAGTGTGATATTATTATTAAGATAAAAAAAGAAAAAGACATAGCTCTATCCTTCGTGGGCTTTCATGTTCTCGCCATTTGCAACCAGGCCGCTGTTATCTCGTCAGCTCCACCCGTTGTTGACATTCGGTTTTCCCAGTCGCGACAGCTCCGTCTTCGTGCTTCGTTGTCGGCGTCGTCGAACCCTGTCGTCGTCTGCTATAAGACTTTTGATCGCCAAGCCTTAGAAGATTGAGCAAGCAGCATATACGAGGAAGGGGAGGAGAGAACCAACCATGACTTGACATTGTGCTGGGCTTTGAGACCTGTTTTGAAATTCAAGTGGGATCACCCATCGCAAAACGCAGGCCGGCGGCATCTTTTGGTGGTCCAAAGCTTCGTTGGCAGAATCACCTCAGTTTTATAGGTTACTGCATTGCCGACGTCAACATCGTCATCAGCGGCGCCGCTATTTTGAATTCTGTCGCGCGTCTCCATACCACCAGTCACCCACCTATCCACTTGCCCGGTGCTTCTTATATGGTCTATGCAACTACGAAACGACGCTCTATTAAGCTCTGTCATGGAACTCCGGTTCCTGTATATAGCTACAGCGGATGCAGTCCTTAAATCAAACGACTTCTTAAATTGAGTGATTTTATTATTAAAAACATTATACAGAATGTCAAATCTTCTCATTGTCGTTCTATGCTTCATGGCCTCCGAGACGCCACAGGTCTTCCATGAAGCCTTCTAAGCAAAGAAACTGCGATCAACAAATCATTCGTGTGGTTGAATGCCGTTAAAGCATCCCAACAGTTACCGCAATTGTAGAGATTGAAAGAACGTTTTTTTGTTTTTTATCTTTTTATTTCATTAAGGGTATCGCACTCTAGGGTGTACTGGGTGTGTATGAGTGAAAATCTGCTTAAAAAATAGGTAGCAGGAGCACTGCCATCACAATCACCTTATCAAAAGGGCGCTTAAAACGTCGGCCAACGAACGGACGAATTGCTCCACAGTGCTGGAGCTGTGTGCAGTCGTTCGTTCAAGAAAGGATCAAGGGGGAAAAGAAGCTGTGGAAAAGGTTGGCCAGCACCCAATAACTACTCATTATGGGAATTAACGAGTCAGCTATCTTAAAGCGAAGACTTCTGGACGATCCAGCCAATAGATATAGGGAATAGTGGTTGATCGGGCTCACAACCCCACCCATGGGAGTCTCCGCTGCTGCTACTGCAACTAACTGATCTATCTCCAACGTACTGCTCTTGGCCCCCTTCAGCTACGCAAACCCCAGTTGCTCCCTTGACACTGCTTCGCTGGGATAGCACTAAATGACTTTTATTGGATAGTTCGTGCTATAGGCAAAAGGAAAAATAAGAAAGCAAAAAAGAAGTAGCCGAGAAGTGGACAGAAAGGGTAAAAGAAAGCTTTATCTGCATTATCTACTGACCAAGAGTACTCTACTCAGGTGCTCGACAAGACAAATCGACTTTTAGGGAACTACAACGAGGAACCACTTGGGTCTCCTTGATTCGGTTTCGCCGACGGACTCCACTTATTAACGAGTAGAATCGTTAGCTTTTATTCTGGCTTGTTTCGCTTACTTCTGTTCTTCTTCTATATGATGTATATATGCGTATTTGTCTATGCTAAATAAACACGAGAGTCGCGAGTCTACCTAGTAGTTAGCGGGCTGGCTTTTGGCTCCGTTTAGTGGTTTAGATTGTAATTTAAAGGCAGCAAAGTTGGATCGGTAACGCGATGCGACGTGACACAAAAGAGCCTTGTGTTTGTCCAACATATGAGATCTATCATACATTATAGTTCGCATGCGTTGTACCCAGCAAAAGCGAAGGATCATACTGAAGATTGCAACAAAAAAATGGGCACATACAATACAGCTAAGAACAGAGCTCTTCACCAAATATAGCGGGAACCGCGTACCCTGTAGAATAGGGCGTGATTATACCACCGAAGTTTTTTGTCTAATAACGACGTGGTGAACTCTAATAGAACTATAATATGTAATAGATAGTTACAGAAGAAAACGGTGACGACAAATTATGACTCGATGCTGTACCTATACACGTCGTGAGAAAGAACGCAAGGATCATTCGCAAAGACCAATAGCCTTGCATAGCCAATAGCTTCTATATATCCTACTTAATAAGCCGCTACGTTTTATTGCTTCAATTAATATGTCGACTAACGTATTGCCATTTAGACGCAACGAATAGTAGAACGTATGCGACGGCAACGAGAGTAAATCTGGCAACTTTTAGGATTCTCTATCACACGGTGTGTTGCATTTATGAGGGCGCAGCAACACCACAACGCTGTTCGGTTCGTAACGAATATTCCTCCCGCTTTTCGTTGATGCAAGATTCAATAGGAAAACTGGGCACCGAAGCGGTGCAAATCGTCTTCCGCTCATCTAGCTGGGAACCATCTCTTCCCCCTCAACTGAGGCTTAAGCGTTCGGCGCTTCACAAGCGTCT
The DNA here is from genome assembly GCF_002532875.2 of Varroa jacobsoni. NCBI lineage: Eukaryota > Metazoa > Arthropoda > Arachnida > Mesostigmata > Varroidae > Varroa > Varroa jacobsoni. The sequence goes on from NW_019214223.1 coordinate 126,334, forward strand.
CCGGAAACGGATGTGCAAATATTGCGTTATCATGATTATTATAGGCAAGAACTGGTGTGGCAAACGCTCCGATTCCCAGGGCTGTAGCTACCAGCGCAGTTGGCTTACGAATCTCGGGGGTTACACGCGACTCTTGATGGAGACACTTCCTCGTTGTGTGGGATCGTCGTAAACATGGCTTCAAGCGTTATCGAGTTTGACTGCAGAAATATTCATCGTTATCATAATTTACACTTCAGAGGAAATTCGTTTTCTGTTCTTCTATAAATTCATATGTCTAAAACATGCAGATACAGCCATTCTTCTATAGCATAGCAGTTGTATAAAGGATGCATTATGCTATCCCTTAATTCACGTTCTATATAAAGCCAAGCCTTTTTAAGGGTAGATCGCAGAGCATTTTAATACGTGTTTTGATTGATTAAATCTCGCAACTCCAATTGCTATGTACTCTTAATTGTTATGCAAGTTTCTACGATTTAGAGTTCTAACTGTTGGTATTACGGTTGAAGCTTTGCCTAATTTTCATAGATACGTGTAGATCTGTACAATTCTAGTCTAATGCGCCAAAGGAAAAAGCAGTTGACAAAGTAAACACCGTATTTTTCCACTTTTGCAAACGCTGCCCAGGTATTATCTGAGGGTCTATTTTTCCCTTAGATTTGTACTCGCTAAAACAGTAGTGCGTTACAATATATGAGATATTATATCTAGAATGACATTGAACTCTGCGGTGCCGTTACGTATACATGCATACAAACCGACCTAGACTACTCATGCCCATATCAGTTTGCCGGTTCCACTTTTCTTTTCTAACCTGCTCTTTCTAGCCTTTCCACACTTCTTCTCCTTTCAACGACACCTAAACAGACACAAACACACACTGATATACAAACTTACCAAGCCAACTGCGGTCTCATTCAATATAATTCGATTTCGGGAGGCGAGAGACAAAAACTTGCGTCGACGTTCAATCGAACTTCAAACACCTTCGCTGTTTATTAACTGCCTATGACGTAAGTTGGCCTTTAGGAACGACAGCTCTCCCGGGGGAATCGAAAATCGGCTTGGAAAGAGGACGCTACGGCTGACCTGAAGTGGATATGAACTGACGGTCGATAAACCCAGGAGCAGGAGGCGGATTACTTACTGGGACACGTGGAGAAGGCGGACGAACACCTTTGTCCTCTCCATCAAAAGAAAGTTAGGACAAAAGAAATAGCGTAGCCGATTTGTACGGAGATGGTGGCGATAAGGACGATTATGTCTGCGCGTTTCGAGTCAAATTGCAATAGTTGTTGAGGATACCGCTAGGATTAGAGAAAGTGACACGTTTATGGTTTTTTTCCTAGTTTCATCAACTGATTAGCCGCACTGTGTAAGCCTGAGTGCGTAATGGTATTTCTCAATTTAAGTAATTCTCAAATTTAATACAGCGCTGTGTGAGTGTAGTTTAATGGAAGAGGAACTATTTTTATAATCGTCTTCTATTGTACGAATACATTTATCACAATGATGAAAAAAGACATCTACAAAGCAATCTAAAAAACCCTTTGATTCTATTGTGTTATAAATACGTGCGCAATTTTAGCATGAAAATCGTGCAGAACAAGCAATAAGTGACGAAACAAGACGACAAATAGACTATAAGCACCAAATGTACATATTTAGGCTATTTCGGGAAGCAAAGAAAAGCCAGTCCGGTCCTGTTTCGAAATACATGTGTAGAGCCTCCGCGAAATTGAAGATAGGTTTTTAATAGTAGTTTAGCTTGCGTCCCGAGTAAAGCAGCATTGATGTGATACGAGCACGTATGACGCTATGGCATTTAACTAAATTTTAGGTTGCAGCTTCAGTTTAGGAAACTTTACTTATGGAATAACTACGGAATCGTTTAGAACCGGTGGCCATCATAGCCAGAGTGCCCTCAAGCTGCCCAAACCCAGGAACCTTGATCTATTTGCGCGCCCACCCATTATATCGACTGGATGAGACGAACGCAAGATAATTCTAACCGTCGCTTGACGTAGGCACGCGCTCCTAGATATAATAGAATACTATTGCATACTACAACGTCACGGGATGCTAAAATAATTCTTTTTAAGCAAGCCCTTTGTACCTGTTAGCAATTACATTTAAGGTTAGTTAAGCCTGTTACCAGCTCCGCAGAAGAGGAAATTGAAGCGATCAAAATCACACACGATCACATTTTCATATATTTATTTATTTTCAGTTCAGCCAATTTTTCCGCCTAAACTATACGTTAACGGTTTAAACCTTACAAAATGGCCTGAGAATGCTTTAAGTTTAAGCGGGAAATATACGTATTACGAATTCGCCCGTTGCATCTTTAGGCTCCGATAAATAAACAGTTGTTTCAGAACGAGTACAACTTTGCGTCCTACTCCACCGTTCATAAAAACCTAACATAACGCTTTTGACTATTAAAAACTTTGAACCAACTTTAACTTCCAGGTCCTAGCCATAAAAAAAAAACTCGAACTTTTTAAAAAATCTAACCGAAATTTTGTTAAATGGAGCTGTTAGAGTGTACGAGTAGAGTTTTGCCCAGTTGAATGCCTCTTCAGAGAGCAGCATCCATTGAGTTGTAGTGAGCCAGCTCTAAATAAGCTTTGCTTGCGGGCAGCTGTGTCATCCCGGGTTTAGATGCAAAACCTCTCTCTGTTTTGTGCCTCTGACCGCCTTAACTAAAGGCAGAACTAAACAGCCGAAGTCCAGACGCCTTCTCGGCCTATTCCTTTCCTATGGAATTCGAAAATGGGCTTTCCTTTGTGTCGGAGTGGCCAGTGGTGCGCGAATAGTTTCATTGATAGATTTCTAAAGCATCGTAGAGGAAACTATCGGTATAACTTTGTCGAACTCCCCTAAATTTGCAGGGCATTCCAACGTGATGTTGTATTAGTTTGCTGAAAGAGGATACAGAGGACCGTGATATAGGGCCGTTGCCTACACTTAAAGAAGTATGTCGCAATCCGAGAGAAGGTGAGACACCGTTTTGGAATGTTTGACAAACCTAACCTGATGAAGGTCGACCTGTACAGGCGGAATTCATTCAAAAATAAGTATATTCCAGAAGATGAAATGAGGAACATTAGAAGACGTTATTTGGACCCACAGCTTATTTATCACACCCACCCAGGGGTTGAGACATAAAACTCTTTCATACAAAGATATATACATTTTATCGTCGAAAAGATATCAACCATCCTTAAGCTAGTGTGAGAATAATATGATAAAACTAAATATGCGCCATTTTCATCGATCGCGTTCTGCAATTTTTCGTTGCTATAAAAACATGCCTTGTGGAAGGAAAATTGCGATATAGGATTTTTGCGTCTTTTTATTGAAACTAAATTTTTACCATTAGAATATTCTATTCAAGAGTTCTACAGAGTCCGAAAATAGATGAGGGTCTGATGGCGCAAGACCCCGCTCAAATGACGGGCGCAAAAGAATCCCTCATTGAAAATTTCTCAATCTTCACCGGGTAGCTTAATATGTGTGAGGCACGGCACTGTTATGGCAGGAGACAACGTCTTATATGATGACTAGTTCCGGTGGATTTTTCCAAACGACTCTTTGCAATCCTGCTAATTACTGGCAGTAGAGTTGCGAATAAATCGCTTTGCCGGCCGATGCCTTTATCGTGGTAAAATATAACGAACCTTCATGGAAACTTTACTCATCTTCATGGTACCCTATCTTGACTCTGACTATAGGCATTTTAACAATTTTAACGCACTTACTATTGCCCTTCAAATGACACCAACGCTACTTGTACTACGTGAGATACCATTGTACGTAAGTCACCTAGCTGAACGAATGGTCTATGCTTCTGCGAAAATCTAATTTACGCATCCGAACGGTAAAGGCGTATGTACGAACTGTATAGTTGACTAAAATAAGTGAGGCCCTACAACGAGATCCACTTAGCCGTGCAGTTGAAACCAGATGTCGTATGGCATAAGATGGATTTAGTACCACAAAAAATTACGTTATTGTAAACGTATTCCTCTTCAGTCAGAACAGATTTGTATAAGCTGTCCGTTCATCGCTCTTCTAAGAGTGTCCAATTCGATCGTTTCTGTAGGACCACATAGAGGCTAGGTCGGGGCCGCTTTTTCTGGGGTATGGCATCAAAACGATGCTGGTGCAATGGGCCTTGCTGTGTTTTTATACGTCGGCCTTTAACGTGCTAGTCGCCCCGGTTTTCCCACCGCTTGCTCCAACTCTATAGTCGGCGCCAAACAAATGGTTTTCTCCCAGCTAAGCGTAGCCGTATCAGAGCCACCGGGGAAATGGAAAGTTAGCTATAAGCACGAATCCACCGTACATAGCGATGGCGACGACGATCAGCAACCTGCACCAGATGCTATCAAAAATGACCTTACAACATAGGCGAGAAAGGCTTCGTGCACACTTTGCAGGGGCACAAGGGCATTTCTGAGCACCTTCAACGCAAGTATTTAATGCCAATAGTTTCAATTATTTACAGATACCCATTACTAAAAGTAACGTGAGGCTCACAAAAGTGTATTACAATACGGTAAGGCAGTGACTGAAATACGATGGTCAAGTCCTGTTTAGGGGCATCTATGTGTTCGCTAAAATGCGTAGGTGACTGTGTTCTGTTTCGTGCAGCACTTAGAGGCGTTCCTTCCTACTTAGAGCATAGTGACATTAATGGGTAACGTATTTTGTTGACCATGGAAAGTTCATATGAAGAAGTGGCGACTCGTTGGAAGCAGTAGTAGCTCATTTCCGTTGTCGCCGTATATGGGCGTTAGCAAAAAGCTAATGCAAGAGATCGAAAGGCTCCGGGTTGCAAAATACTGAATCGCATTTTATAGAAATATTATAACTTAAGCCCCGAGTAGCTCTAAGTTCGATACGCAGTTGGAGAATGGAAGTGGGACATCATGGTTCAGTAGCCAAGCTCGTTAATAATATAGAAAGAAACTTGTTACTAGCCCACTTTTCAGTCGAATCTGTTCTTAAGTAGCAATCGTTGTCTAAGGCGATTCTGTCTTCACACAAGTTAAGGGTGGTTCTTCGAACGGCGGATGACAAATGAGAAGCATCAATTTGGCGTATACTATCCTCGCTTTTACTTCCTCGCCTTTGATTATGTCCATTTCCTCATAATATGATATGACGACTATCTTTCATCTTGTTGGCTTCTTAGCTTTCATATTTCATAAATTTCATTTTTTTACGACCGCTTCTGCGTTGACCGACAACGCGGCAGCAGTGTTTTGCTAGCAACTGGGGGCCGCCGATAGCTGGCTATCGGTCGCACCTCGAAAAGACAACAGTAATAGAGAATAGACCATTTGTTTATTTTGTATCTTCATCTTTCTTTTATGCTTTCTCAGACCTCTCTTATAATTCGACTACGATTCCTCTCTTCATCGTTCCCGGACGCTAAACGGACATGGATGATTAGACAGAGTTAGCTTTCCCGCTCGTTGGCTGGTCGAACAGATACCATAAGGAGTATTGTCAAACGAACGATCGTTGAACGAAATGGGACCTTCCCTTCGTCCATCGCGTTGACTGAAACTAATTGCGGAGACATCTTCCGCGCAACGGTCCATACTTGATGTTTCGAAACAGGTGCGTATGCATCTGGATGCGTGTGTTGTTACAACCATAACAACAATACGTCATCAATGCAATTGCCGGTGAAGATAGCAGGTACGGGGAAATAAGTACCTATCGGCGCTAGGTTGCGATTGTGGAAGAAATAAGTTACTTCAGTGCGGGTTTGTAAACGTGGGTCGCTTTCCACGCAGGCCCAGAGATACATCGAAGGAAGGCGGTGCAAAAAGTTTTGGCCCACAGACGGAAAAATGGCACTATTACACCGTACTGTGCATTTTAGGTAAATTATAGATGAAAACTCTAAGCGGAAGCTTGGATTGGGGCTACAAATTTTAGTGGACAGACCGGAGCAAGCTATGACATGATTAAGATACCTGCTAAGATTCTGCTAAGTTCACGTCGAAAGTAACGTGTATCAATCTAAAACAACAAGCTCACCTGTTAGTTCCGAGCATTTCAGAGCTTTCAAGAAATTTCGATGCAGTAAGAGGTGTACGATAAGTGAAATTGGTTTGTCTTTGCTTTATACACAGTACAAAGTAGTTTCAACGTAGTTCAATTCTGACGCGTACGAAGATATACACGAGTCCATAAAAATCTTCTTATATCTAATTTCAACTCACTAAGAATTTGATTTGACTGGACCATGATAAGCTGCGTTATAGTACACCACAGTTATTTAAGCCTTTTTTCTTCTCAAGTTCTCAGGGACCAAGTCTGTTTACGCAGATAACGTACTAATTAAGCATAATGATTCCAGTACATCAGTGACAAAATCATTAAGTAATGTCGTTTTTTACGAACGAGCTGCCCCTTCTCTTTGATACCTATTAGGTTATAATAGCTTGGCTAATTGTCTTCGATACTGTAGCCGTTGATTTTGTCATACTCCTTTCGATGTTTGAGGCTCTTCTACTTTGTCTCATGGGGCTGCCTGGACCCAATTTTCTCCACGTGTCCCATTATTACCATCGTTAATCCCACGTCGGCCAACAGATGTTGCCAAATCGTGAAATGAGCTCACGACGACGAACGAATGAATCCCAAGGCAACAACAGCTGAATTATCATTCCCGTTCGGCACGAATGCTATCCGTCTGCTTACTTTCTAGTTGTTATGTGTCATATAAAAGAGTTATAAAACTACTAGTAATAACAATTATTATAATAAAATAATAACAGTTCGCCGGGATTGATCTAGGTCGCAAGCTTCTTTTTGGTATCCAACGTTTTTTTCATAACTTCACCCGGAGAAAGAAGAGAGGCCTTGTGATTAGTTTGCTTGACAGAGGCTCTCCGTAGTAAAATATTATTGCCCATAATCAGCGTACGATGTCCGCGGCGTTCACGTGAAACGTGGTGACCAGCCACAGTGACAGAATGTGTCACGCTAGAAGTCACGCACGAAACTTGAATACGTGAAGAAGTAGGATGCATATTACGCATACAGATAGCATCAACACGCTGGATCTGTCGTAAAGTTACTCGGATTTCCTTCAAACTAGAGATTGGCTAGTTGCGCATATATCAGTTGTATATTTAGCCTTTGCTAAATTACGTACCCATAAATAGGTGGCCGACGCTAGAATTGGAAAGCAGGCCATTTTTGTACAGTAAAGCGCAGGCTAATTTCTATTCTGTGTGACAGAACACAAAACTGTTGGCTCTAGTGGCTAGTATAGTTGAACAGACTGTAATAGAGCACAGTTACCAGCGAGTAAAATATTTTAAGCTTACAAATTGTCGAAGGACAAAAGGAACCAAATACTGATTGGTAGCAGTTATAACGATTTAAGCTAGTTATGTATAGCGCTCCTGGCCGAATTTCGAATACCAGCCAGATCATCATTTCAGCAACTCGAACAAAGAGACAGGTTTGTAAATACAACGCTGTCTGATAACGAACGATTCACGCCGGAGCCTCCTGCAGACTACGAGCTCGAAGGATTCAAACATAGCTTCGTAGATTTTCGAAAGGCTTCGCAAAGATATGGAAAATTAACGCTGTTTTAACGATTTCAGGATGACGCCGTACTGAATCTGTAAGGCTCACAGAAAATCTGTGACAGACCTACATGGTTCAAGCAGCAGGTTGATAGCTTTCAGGTTGCGTCTCGTCAGATATAAACAAAATGATCTTGAAATAACAGTGAAAATGTGCGGTAGTTGGTCCTGCGGCCGGACATACGCCCCTAAAGCTTCAAGTTGATCGGCCTAATAATAGTAAGTGTATACCATCAATCGCTTCGCTATCGTAGAGACGTATTAACATATTCATCTTAGATCTATAGTCGGTGCATTGCGTGCTGTATGCAAGCCTATTTGCTCACACGTTTATAGAAACATATGGACAAATCCACATAGTAGATGTTACGATCAAGCAATGTTTTACAGTGCCTTGCAAAATTGGGGGTAGCCTTTATTCTGTACCAACTTCCTTATCTTTACTTGCACACAATCCTTCATAGTAGTCGCATATCCGGTAGTTCTACCTGCCCTCGGTCGATTTCTCTATCAACATCATTGGCCCGATCAGCGTCCGGATGAATTCTACGAAATAGCACATTTTGACTTCATCGGTAATGACAGTTGTCCAGGCTCCTTCTTTACCCCGTCCCGTTACCACCCTTCAGCGGATTACCCCGGTGCAGCAGTGGCAGACGTCTGTTGTCTTCTGTCCAGGTCTGCCACCAGATCTGTAGCTGGGCACAGCAGCTTGCTGCATGGCTAGGTAGCTACTGAGAGCGAACGGCTATTATACCGGCGAAAGGGATCTGGCGCTACTTTTGTCTTTTTGCCTCACAAGGACGCCTAAGCCATCATGGAAGTATAATATCGCCAAATGGACTTCGGCATTAACGGCCACAACCAGCCCCAGCAGCTACCGAAAGGGGGGGCCGAGGAGCGATCAAATCAATTCATCTCATCTGGGGATTTCACAAAAGAAAACCCCACTCGATGACATCCATCGACGGATGACAACTAGACGTGTGGAAACAATATTTGCTTGTCGGCTGTAAGCGACAATGGTTTGTACCGGTGCAGTCAGTCTGTAGATACTGCGTCGCCTTTCTGTGCTTCTTTGGTTTGCTAATCTACACATGCACCATACTCTGGCATCGTTATAATAGGTTACTACTTATGCTACGTACAGGCAAAAGCAACTGACAGATTTGAGATTTGTTCATCACGGAGTAGACATTCAAGTATTTAAATAGTCACTTACCGTGAACACACACACGCGTGCGGCGCCCGGACTAGTTGTGGCGTACTCCCTATTTCGATATAAGATCTCTTATATGATCAGATCATCATAAAATGTCATTGGCTTTATTAAACGCCATTGCTGATTCGTTAGCTCACCTAAGCTCTGTACGTATTAAATAATCTCTGTTCTCTGTTACGGAGGGTATTTTAACAGTTTGAAAAAGGTCTCATGAAAGATATGTGTAGTTTTTCCCCACCCCGTACATTTGGTGCTCTATTATATTGGGAACGTCATGAGAGAATCGCATTGTAATGCCGGTACGTATTCGTGCACGCTTTCGAGCAAATACTACGAATGAGGAAATAAGCCGAAACTGTAAGGGAACGCCAACACTCTCCTGTACCTTAGTCTGCCATAGCTTGTTCGCGCTTCTGTAAAGTATTGGCGAGACCTAAACAAGATACCTAAATATAAAATAGGCTAAACAGAACTGAATGGTGGCCGATAATAATAATGAATGAAAACAGGTAAGTAAAGCTAGGATTTTTCCAAAACAGCGACGTTCGTGTCGAGACCTTTTAAGCTAACGGGCACGTTTGTGTTGTCTCCTGTTCAGTATGGTACGGCAAAGGTTCGCAACGGAAAAAAGCGTTGCCCGCACTTTGCCACTGGCAACTTCACAACTTGGCGATTAGCGTTTCATATGGAAGAACAAACGCATACGTTCTTCTTTGCACGTGTATGAAGACACTTAATTAAGGGTCCGACCGCTCTCGTCGCTTCGAGCGCGTATCTCTCTTCATACAATAATTTATTGTGGAGTAGAATAACTGTTTGCATTGTTATTTGTTTCAAGTTGAGTGTTATCTATCGGATGACGTTCTGTCTATGGTCTAGCTATCGTCTGTATATCTAGAAACACGGCCTGATGCCATAACGATGTTTGTTGTTGTGGCGGCCGTTCAGCAAAAAGGCTTCGATTGTACTGCAGCGTTTAATTGCCCGATGAAGGTGTCGGGCGAAAGTAGTTCCATCGTAAGTGAGCAATATCGATCGTATGCAAAACAAACCATTCCAGAGTTAAGATTCTACTTCTATTACTTGTTACTTAATTACTATAACTTTTATTCGTGTAATATTGAATCGGGCTCGAAAATTATCTGTCACCGCTATTATACATATAGAATTTCTGAAAAGATTATCGCTCACAAAAAATGAAAAACGTTGGCAAATACCTTGTTACGTGCGAGCGCTCAAGTACAAGCTCAAACATGCCCAATAATCGCATGATAACACGTATATTCCGCCTAATGTAACATATCTGTAGAGGTGGTACCCCTTTTGGTACTTCTGGGACATTTTTTTTTTCTCCATAACGACATTTATTATATTTTCGCCTGTCGATATATAGTGATTATGACGAACATAAGCGTGTGATCATATATATTGTGATTTTTTTGAGTTTTTTTTTCCACCCATCGAACTATTATTGGGTGTGGCGAATACCAATGACAGTTTGCCAGTGGTGCCAAAATAAACATGAAATAAATGAGTATTATTTATAGCGCTGCGTGTGTATATAATAACAAGAGAAATCTATTCGACTTTTCGGACCATTATACGATGTCTACTATGAAGTCGAGTCTGAACTTGCGTATAGCCTTGTCAGGGTAATATTCCTGATCCACTCATCGAGTCCGAGATTATGCGTCCTTAATACACGCGCTTCAATAAAGCAGGCTAAATCAGCGTTTGGTTATTTTAGGCAATCCCAACTTCAGCTAAACTAGTTAGTTTGATTTTTTCCTATCGTACTCTTTCTATAATGATTCACACGACCCATTTGAGTCACTGAAGTTCGAAACGAAAGTTTCTAGAAGTCTTTCTGTTCGACTTTATTAAGACAAACGAAACAACACAGGTCATCTTTTGCCATCAGCTTCAGCCTCGTCTGCTGCTGCTGCTGCTGGTCAGTAACGCTTGGCAATATAATATTGGCCAGCCGAATCAATCCTGAATCCGAGCTCGGACGCAGCTGCCCCGTGGATCCAGCTGGAAACTAAAAGCAATTTTGCTAGGTGTAGAACTGCTATCGTTAGGAAGATCTGGTCTGTGTTTTTCTTGCATGCAACACACAGGAGACTGGTCATCGAACTGCGGCTTCTCACGTCCAGCGTCAAGCGTGGGCAACCTCATAGATTTAACTATAACTTTTCGACTTTTTTAAAAATGAAAATTTTCTTACATAGGCTGGCCCCAGCTTAGTTGGGTCCGATTGAAATTTAATTTTTAGCTATCGAATTGATTTTTGCAAATTTAGCGATATTCGAAGGATAGAGTATCTTACATGTTTCATGTTCGCTATGTAAAACTGATATAGAATACTTCAAATTTGTCTTGGGAGTAGCTCTGGTGGAATGATGGCAGTTGTTCTGGTTCCGAAACGCGTCGGACATCACTGTTCAACAACAGGAACTGATATTCTGACAAGTGGTTTTTTTTTTTCGATCGCTAGCGTCCCTATAAATACGCTTATCAGACAATTCTGTTAACAGGCTTTTATTAAATCGGCCTATTTACCTAACAAAAGCTATTAACGATGAGGCCTTGTAAAATGGCAATATTGGTTAGGCATCCTACATTCGGCTGCTGCGCCGGGAACACGCAATTAACCGTATAAATGTTCGTTGATTTTTGCTCGTTGACTTACGAAGGAAAACAAAAAAAAACACTTGGGAAACGCGTATCTGTTTTTCGCGAAATACATGCAGGTATTTTCAAGTACAAAGAGCCACTACGATAGGAGAGAAAACGTAACGAACTATAGTACTGCACAATGGCCCCCGTATGTCTGCGAGACAAAAATTTGACGGACTAGTTAATTTAACGGTTACAGGGACGCGGCTATGTAGAAAGCTACAGCGGGTTGGTGAGAAAAACTTATGATACGCTTTATGGTAGCTTTATGGTACGAATAGCTTCGAATACAGCACGCACGAGTATGGGTATTGTGAAATTTCCTGTTAAATAACTTATACTCGTGGCATACCCACAAAGGCAGCGGTAAAGCAAAACCGACAAGTAATGGTAGTAGCAGTCACTATATAAATAATAGCAATCGGTGTGTGGTAAGTAAAAAGGCAATTACTACATAACTGTCGTAATTGTGTGAAAAACAAAGTTAATTAAGTTGAATTAGTTTGATTGTGCCGATATCTTCACTAATTCATCTTTAAATAAAGCCGGTAATCTATTTGGAATAGATGTTTGCATACAAACGGGGCGGTCCAACATTAAAGCGGAGCACTAAGCTGTAAACGAAGATTTTGTGTATAACTCATGGTAGAATGTTTCAATAATGTGTATCGGCTGATTTGAAGATAAATTGATTTCTGGGCCCGTTTTTCAGAGTGTTTAGTGTCGCCTTCTAATAAATTTATATTGAAGTATGGCTGACGTTCGGGCACATTTTGCATCCTCTACGTTTTAACTATTCAATGAAGTTTTTAAGAGCAGCTGGATCAATACATACATCTATATCAGAGCTGGTCGAGCATGAGCAGTTTGGTTAATGTTACTCAAGGTTCCTTCCAGATAATTTTAAAAATATGTAATTATGACATTAGGGCAATCAATTTTTGGACGAGCCTACTTATGACCTACTTATAACGGACAAATGATATAAGGGGTAATTGAACCTAACATACACTAGATAGCGTCGACCGTTTTTACACAATTATATATATATATATATATATATATGCGTAACGCAATTGTTGACTAAAATAAAGAAAAATTTAGATATATAGTAAGACACACAAGACTGTCCATTCATCTATAACCGCATATCAGAGACCTGTTCGAGCTAACACTAAATCAGAGTAAATTAGATGATCAAATGGAAAATGCATTATTCAAATTGAGAACTCGTAGTAATCCCTCATAATATCGAATATGGTCCAAATAGACTCTGAGTCTGCTAGCACAACATATCCGGAGCAACTTACTCTACACGTTCTTTTACTAGTGGTTACGTTTCGTAGAGTATTTCGCATAAACGTTTACAGTATTTCGATAATTTTTTGTTACATTTACGTTCCAATTAGTTTCCATTATGCGCATATTTAATGCTTGATTTAAATCAACTCGATGGGACTTGGTCAGAGATCTATGGGGAATCTATCTATCTTGATGGCTCTAGATAAACTTTTACCCCGATAATATCTGCCCAACATATCAACGAACGATGGAAAACGAAAACGTGAAGTCGGCTAAAATCAAAGACGGCCATTTTTCCATGCGGCTGCTCTTTAATTGTTTTACTTATAATGGACTTTCGACGAGAGACAATGATCAACGAAATCAGTGATCGTCGCGACTTTTGCGTTCAACACCGCCGTTATGTATATTATCAGTCAACGATAGCCCGCCACGGCAAAATACGTACGTAATATTGATTCGAAATGCTATTGTCGGAACTATAGTACGCGTATCTCTAAACGCAGCCGTAGGCTTTTGCTTCATATCGTCTTCAAGAAGATACACGTAGATGATAGTCTTTTGAATCAGCGGCTGGTAATCGTTCGTAATTATCGCGGAATGACGTAGGAACAAATTCTAACTGTTATAGTCAATTATCGGTGCTTCTTAACAGCCGAGAGCGAAAACACGATAGAAGATTACTGACAGCCATACAGCCTGCCTTATAAGTACCAGAAGTATAGCAATTTGCTTTGCTGTGCAAAATGGGCATTTTGAATGTCCCCTACAGGTAGAGCCTATCTTTTGCCATTGGCACGGTATTGAGCGGACCATACTATTTTAAAGCACATTTAACATATACATTGAAGTCTGTCATGTTATGATACCTCTTTATTTGCTCTGTTTTTTTAAGCACAAATGATCCAGTCTAATGCTTACTTACTGTCCCGGAGAGCCGAACTAACTTTTAGTGCGGAGCTCTTTAACGTAAAAAAGTTTATGAATGAAGCAAGCCAACCGACGAACCCCAAACAAATAGTCAGACCCCCGTTCCCCTCTCAACGACGACAACAACATCTACCATACGCACGCCATAAGTCACGAGCTCAGGGAACATTGGAGTTTCGCAATTGAAAAAAGAAAAGTACCGTAAGGCGGTGACAGAAAGTAGTATTCGTTCATCCCATTCAACAACAGTCTCTCACGGAATGCTTTCCACCTGTTCTATTATAGCATTACGGCGATATTACCATGACTACGTATTATTGTTATTGTGCATAGAGGGATCATTTGCAATGAAGGCAAGTAAACTGGACTCCGTTGAGGTCTGATATGGTTGTGATTGGCGTTAAAGAAGAAATGGCTGGACGAAGATGACAGACGGAGGCGTTAGACCGTGTCGCAAATAAAAACGACGACGGTGACCCTGTACGGGAGTAATGCAACCGTGGTATCTTTCGTTTTGTGTTTGGCTGGCTCCTTGCGGATTATTTATCCGCTGTCGGGTATTGACAATGTTTACGAGTGGGAAAACGGCAGGTGTTACGCAAGTCCTACATAACATGTCATGTGATGGTAACGTACATTTAGGAATCATTAAAAACGTTGATCGATGGCTAGTGCGAAAACCAGCCGTCAAACAGATATTGCCGATATAGAAATCTCCCTATAATTACAACTAACTGTTAAATGCCTCTACAGATATTTGCTAATCACTCCATTTTAGACTATTTCAGGTAAACAATAGGCTATATAGTTTGTGGATTAAGAGTTCTGGTTAGGTTTGGCAAATGAACGTACGCAATGTTTCTTATCGTCGTTTTCGGTGCTGAGAGGTTTTTGCCCTGTGCAAAGGATCACCGACGGCGTTCAAGTGTCGTATAAGACACAACTAGTAAAACCTGCTAGGTATTTAACGTACAACGAATGAAATAATTTGTCTTTATTAAACGAGTTCCCTCTTTAGCTGACGATCTGCTATTTCCGTAGCAGCATGTCAGCGGCTGACTATGCCGCCGTTATGTTTGTGTGCATAGCCTATCAATATATCAGCTGGATAAACGGCTTTTCCGTAAAGACAAAAGTCGACCGTGGATCAATGTGAAATATGCGTGTGTTTTTTATTACCGGCCACCTTCACATGGCACTCCCTATTAAAATTAGTACTCTTTAAATATGCGTTGTTATTATTTTTATAGGACCGTTTTCTAAGCGCTGAGAGTCTGCAACGATTTACGCGCCGCTATCCAGTGGCCGTATCCGAAGGCATTATCCTTAATCTACCATAGTCATACCCAAGCCGCATTCTATAAAAGATCATCTAATCCCACTAACTAGCTACAAAGCTAAACGACTAGTGCCGATAGGGCATGCTTTGAAGTGCTGTTAATGTCCTTACGTGGGGAGCTTCATGTGGACGAACGTGAATTTCCATCAAATGCCTAGAAAAAATGTTGAATTACACATGTCTGCCTTCGTAGACGGTACTGTACGCTGCGGTTATTATGTCTTTCTTGCCTATTTTTTTCCTTATAGGTCCCTTGCCTCAGGCATAGTACGACCCCCAATGACATACCTGGCAACGGGTACTCCATTAAACTAGCCGAGCCACAGATTCAGAGAGTTAGCCTAACGTATGTTAATGTCTGGCCGTAACGTCGCTGCTAAAGTAAACAGAATAACAACAGTCCATTTCATTAATTGAAAGCTATGCAAAGGAACTCGAACATTCTACAAAACGAAAGACTAAATGATTTTCTGTCGCGTTTCTATTTTCAAAATGTGTGTAATGTCATATGTTAGATGCGAGAGCCAAAGAAGGCAAGGGAAAAAAAATACGGTTCAAGAAACTGGATAAAAAGTCGACCGATTCAGCCGCGAAATCCAACGTTTATAGACAAGAGAATGATAGCCAAGCGATGTCACACAGTATGTCGCGTAACGTGTTCGCTGTTAAAGCGATCGCAACGAGTACAGGTTGAAGATTGTCTTGAAGGGAGCGGCGCGAACAAAAAAGAAAATGCCAACAAGCGACGACACACGTTCGGGCACCGTCTACGGCGTTCGGAATGATTCGTAAGTATATCAATTTAGTCGATCTGTTTGAATTTTCGCGGCAACTGAACCGAATTGACCCCTGGCGGTTTCCGATGCAAGGATACGCGGCTATAAACATCGATTGTAGCTAGCTATAGCAGCGGATGATCGCAGACGACTGGTACGTCGAAAACAATTGGAGGTACTATTGGTTGAAGTAACCAAACAATAAAGTTAGTGAATGATCAATCCAGCATGTGTTTAGATCTCAGAACTGATGTCTTTGCTCTATTATCTTTGTTCTTATTTCAAAATTCATAGGTCAGTACTCTTTATTTTTATATGTACTCCAATATGTCGTTCACTGAAGCACTATATATCTAAATGGGTTTCGTTTCAGGCAGTCGAAGAGCAACGTGTTACTGAGTCACTATTGGGAAGGCATGATCTTCATTTTTACCCACTAATATCCATTCTTAGCATTGCGACGAACAAATGTATAGGCAAAATTGTTTATTGAAAAATTATCAAAAAAACTCACCAATTTAAAGGCTCAGATTAACTAAGTATTTGTTAAAGATAGTGAAACTCTCAGTAGTATTAGAATAGCGGAAGCGGAACAGATGATAGCTAGTTATGGACATTGATCAAGCACATATTTAACGTGGTTGACACCGTACGTCTCCTGAATCATATACAAATATACAGTATACACTATGGAAAGTCTTCTGTAAAGCCCGGGACGGATGGGGCAACGAATGTATCGCGGACTGAAAATCGACTAAGGTTTACTTTTATCATGCGCCAATGCAAATCCTTTTAACAAACCCGCTAGCTAGATCAACTATAAATAAAAATGTAAAAAATAGTCTGTGATCAATACCGTACGATATCTCCTGTATCGAAGACTAAGACTTCTGAAGGGACCCCTTAGCATGGCCGTCGAAGGTCCATGGTTTACCTAAGATCTAGCAAAGGCTAAAAGTCAGCCACAGATAATTGTACCATTAACAAACAATATGATCATTAGTTACATTGCTTGAGCATCTGGATTAGTAGACTACACAAAAATTATCTTATCTAAAGAGAAGCCTTCTGCCAGTTAAAGTATGTACTACTGTTCTGTCGTATCGTATGTAGCTATCCTGGGCGCCAAATCAAGAGAAAACATATAGCACAAGCCAGCTTCGGAGGCTTCTTCATTGCGCTCTACTGAAAACGATGGGAAGGTCAAAATATATGGCATATGTAGCTTATGCTTATGCCTAATTAAATATATAGAAGCTTCTGAATCAGCGTGTGTTGAACATCTGGCTTACTTGCGGTCGGGAAGTTTTACCCATAGTTCTCGCATATAGTTGTAAACAACAAAAAAATAGAAGCTGTATAATGTTGGCTTTTACGTTACAGAAGAAGGCTGCCGATGTTACTTGTACTAAATTGAGCAGTACTACCGAGAGCTACAATACGCGGGTTACCAATAACTTGTAAGTAGCCTTACTCAGCGCGTTAGTCAGCGCTTGAACTAACAGTGGCCAGACATATAATAAGTTAGGTGCAATCAGACAATTTCTCTCATCCTCTTTAAGACTGATTACAGGTTAGAAAACGTAGAATGTACGTAAAAAAAAAATTTTTTTTTATAGTAGAATTGTGGCGCAGATCCAGATGTTCGATGACAGAAAACTTTACATTGTAAACATAACAAAGACGCAAGATATCTTGCGTGTATGAGTCCTGCTGCTATTTTACATGTGTGTCACGTGCAAGTAGTGTTTTAGACAAATTACATAGCTTCTATTTGAACCGAGAGGGGTTGACTGTAGCGCGTGCTTTCTAGAGATCTCGTCTTAATTGCCAAATGCTCAACGCCCACATTAAAGTTTCTCATGGACTTTGGTTACGGCCGACATTGTTTGTTATAAACGAGCTCCTGCTAGCAGCGAAATGCTCACTTAACTTAGATTAGTGATTCTGTTTTGAGAATTGTCTCTGCCAAATACGGACGTCACGTGCCTTCACATCATAGAAGTATAGTACTAAGCGTAAGTGTAACTAAGCGTAGTACTTCAACTATAACTCTCATTAACTTAGTTAGACAATGCAGATGTTAGAACTGATCAACTTACGAGTTAGTAAAAGTTATCAATATATCGTGCGATGAATGACGGTTTACCATTGTTGTCACTAGCGCGGATTGCAGATACACGCATAGATCGATCGTAGTCAGAGCCACAAGCAGGTAGTTAGAGAGGAATAACTGCACCCGTATGAGCCATTACAAACAGACCCGAAGGTGGCCCGTTTTCTGCTGTTATAAGCATAAAAAAAGACGCCAATAGTTCTAACTCTTGGTCAGTTGTCAGGAACAAAATTATACTCTCGGCTTCTGTGTTAGGCACTGTATGTGTTTCCATATACCTTGCTATAGCTTTCTATGTTTCGGGTCTTCCTGGCGCAATGCAGTGTGCCAATGCTCAGACCACCCTAGTATATCTACTATTAGCATGCAAATACGGTACCCACTGAGCTATTACATGACCAAGCCTCGTCTATGCAAAACATCTGTGGAAAAGGTGCCCAGCTCTAGTCACTCCGACTCGAGCGGATTCAATTCCCGGCACGACATTCTGTATCTAATAGTTTTGTATTCTGTTATCAATTAGGGTTCTTGTTGACACGACATACAACAAAACAAATAACAAAGCTACCCGCCTGAATGTAGCATTGTTTACATCTGTGAGGAGAGAGGTTTACGAAAAGTGGTCAAGTTAGAAATTCACCAGCAATTGCTGGCCAATTACTGTGGCCTAGTTTATCGTTTCCACTTTGCAATAAGGCCAATTATAGTAAAGAATGTGCTTCAGCTACCTTGATCACTGTTACTGCTGCCGCTACTACTACAAACTGCATAATAACCTTCCATCTATGTATGTATACATATGCTGTGTTCCCGCCTTCATTCCGACGCGTTTCGGGGTCCATGCGCGTGGTCATTGTATTTCTGTCGGAGCGCGCGTAGGCCCCGTCTATTTATAGCGAATGTTCCTGACTGCAGCCGTAACGTCTGTAACAACGATAATGACAATATCTAAACAGGATGTTATTTCACCGTTCACCAATGGATAGCTGTTGATTGTCGCTCCTGCTATTCCTTCTGGGTAGTCGGCCTCGCAATGCTGTCGCTTAGCCTCACCGTTACTCCCCAGTGGGACCGCTGCTGCAGTAGTCATTGTGTGCGCCTGCTGTTGGAGTTTTTGAGCTTTTCAAATACGACAGCAGTGTAGCGGTGTTCGCAGTAACAGTAGTTGTAACAACGCCGACGATCAGTCGTTAGTAGTTACAGCCGAGTGCGTCACACAGCTGGACAGGAGCGTAACCGGCAGAGTCGCTTGAGGTTTGCACGCCTCCGCGTCGCATTGGGCGGTAGGCAGGGGGACCACTGGTCGCGCCTCTCATAGGTTTGCTGCAGCCAGGCCTAGGGGAAGGAAACACATTGCGTCGATTATGCGCCTATGCCTGTGTGTATGCGCGACGCGACAGTCATGTGTGTACGAGTTTTGCGTCGCTTCGAAAAGTGACTTCGCCGTAGGCGCCGCACACGAGTGAGTAAGTGAACGAAAACTCAATGGGAGGGTTCCGTTCGTTGACAGCGTGGATTACGTGTTTTTGAGAGCTGTAAACTGGTTCAACCGTGTGACGAGACAAGCCGACGATGAGATGGAGGCGATAGTCGACGTGATAGGAAATTGTAGTTGAAATCGTAATTGACGTACGGAAGTTAGCGTAAAAAATAGAGAAAATGGGAAGTGAACCGGAGGCGCAGTGTTGAAAGAACAGATAGAAGACACCGTATGTTTATATGTAGCGACAAACATAGGAAGGGTGAAAGATGGCGAAGCACACAACGTTAAATCTTAGATAACTTTAGTTGTAAAGGATAACGTTTTTCTCCAAATAGCGATCTAAAAATTGTGCTGATTTTGGAAAAAACGTTATCCACCATAAAGCTTGACATAGACACGCCAAATAACGTGTAAAACTATTGGTTTTGCGATTTATTCGCTATGCTTGACTTTTTTTTACTAAATCTTAATATAAAGAGTCTCTTTCAGAAAGATGATTCTTGGTAGACTATTCTTGAATCACCCCACTTGCCTCTAAGTGGTGTACCCCTTTCGCCAATTTCGCAATACAACTAATTAATGCAACACTTAATTGACCAGGTATTTTTATCTGCTTTACGCAAATAAATTAAGCAATGTAGAAATAAGATTCATTTCAATTCACTCAACATAAAAAATATTGAGTGTGCTCAGGCAATATCTTCTAAGCACAGTACGTTAGCACGAGAACTGCAATAAAAAAAATTATACCTTTTCCAGTCTCTCCTTGACAATAAATTAAAATACCTTGTAATTTCACGGTTCGTAGTATTTTGTAAACGAACTGCTGCCCTGTCTGACTAAACAAACGGTAGTATTAAAGGCGCCTCCCACGCACGCGACAGTCTGTTTCATTCCTGCCTTTTTCATCAGATCGTGCCTGAACAATGATGACATCTTAACGCTTTTGTTGCCGGCTGGAATACGCATCTGGCTCTTCTGCGTATCCCATTCATGAGGTAACGGCTGTTGGGGGTAAATATGGAGTGTTTTTTTGTTAGTCGTTAGTGCCCTGGTCCGTCTGGCCATGCTTTAACAGAACATTATCATCAATATAGTATTCACGCTGTTTGAGAAGTATAGGGTAGCAGTTTTTATATTCTCTACATGTATTCTGCTGATAAGTACCTATAGCCGTTTGTATTGGATGGTAAAACGGTATCTATGGTACTATGTTGAGAACGATATGATTAGATATATCATTTCTCGTAGACACTGATATAAATACCTCGTTTTCTTTTCGAAGTATCACATTGATTAGTTTATCAGACATATCGGAGCTGCATCATGCGGAAAACTGCTACTGGTTTTCAAAGTAACATTTTTCTCCTATTTTGTAAATGGAAAAAAGTGTTTTTAGCCGTTTGTTGTTAGAATTAGTGTATTCTAATCCAGTAGCTGTCTGTTTGTAACCTAGGACATTGTCGCTCGCCAGTCCACTTCGTTTGGCAATGATAGAACAGTGTCATTTTATTACTTCATGTCCTACCCGTTATTGAATAATAATATTAACTCTAGTGCAGATGTTTCCACTTGTTTCAATGTTTTCAGATGCCGTAAATAACTACATGTGTAACAAATGTTCCAGCGTCTCATGCGCCGTCCTTAGAGAGACACATATTGTTTTTGTTGTTTCTGTTGGTGAATGCGGCGCTAGCATCCTTCTCGAGCAACCAGCCATAGTAATGGGTTGCCCTCGAGGGCTCTTTGCTGTAATGGGTGCCAGGCTATATCTCTTTTTCCTTTGACGTTCTCCGACTCTTTTATTCCTCCTCCTTAGAATGATTTCACTCGTTAACATGGAGTACCTCTAGTCTGCTCTCGTTGACTACTGCTGATACTATAACTGACAAAGGGATTCTTTGGCTAGATATACCAGTCAGTCGGCCAGCGATCCAGCCAATACACTTACTCAGCGTGTTGCTATTCGCTGCTATTTTAGTTGAACCTTGTACTCACGCTACCGTTGTTCCCCCTCGAACACACCCCCATCCCAAACGCACACGTCATACACGCAAGGTATGCCAGTGTCATTGACGTTTCTGTATCCTCTTACGTCTATCTACTTGTGTGCCAAGTTGCGTTTGCTGAGCCCCTAACTGAGTGTCCCTCCGGCCTGCGGCAGCGAGTGACTATGAATGACCGTGCTTTGCTATATGTGTACATAGTGTTTTCGCTCACCAGCCAGTTCGCGGTGGCTCCTTCGTTACTGTTAGGTGTCTTTCTTTCGGCACGGCTGTCTCAAAGCCTTACGAACAAAATTGGACCTTTTCTGGCCTTTCGGTCCTGTTCGCCCCCTGTAGTTGGACACGACTAAAACGTTCACAACATGTATTCAACACTGAGATAACAGAAATAACCGGAAAATGCGCCAGAAACCAGTTGCAGTGCAGATGGCACCTATAACGAAATAGATCAATTGAGGCAGTCTCCATATGAATGATATTTTTTTTTTCTTTCAGATATGCACAGTCACAAACGGAGACCTCATGCATAATATACATAATAATACATGTGAACGATATAACTGTTAACAGGTACGGAAAGGTGTATGTTAAGGCCCTGAGATGTAGTACGCGGTGCATCTGTCTGCCATTTGGCATATGCAACTAGACAAGTAATACTGGAACTACTCAATATTACTGATGGGTACTAGATATAATGAACATTTTATAAAGATTATATGGAAAAAATTGCCTGATCTGGTAGGAAAGCTGTATTGAAACTAACATGCAGTAAGATACCAACCTGGGACGTATCGAAAGGAAGCTATAACGTCTAAAGGAGAATTTCTACCGCTACCCATAATTCTTTCAACCAGCCAACCAGCTACCCTTTCGGGAACCCTATACAAGCAAGCCTGATATAGAAATGGTTCCTTGCAGCTTCATTAGGGGCGCGTGTCGAAAAGAAGCCCAGATGGATTGAATGGACCTTTGGACTGGCTTTTGAATGGTAGATCAGATTTGTATTTCTCACCATCCACGCAATGATAATGCACTGATTGTTGTTTACCGCAGATATCGAGCCGCTTGGGTCGCTGGGCAAGACAAACGTTTTCCCTGTCCGCGTTGTTTGATCGGAGAAAAACAACTGCATGAAATCAAATTGATGGCAGCAGTATGGACGAGGCCGCTGCCGCAAAGGCGGTTATGCGAACGCTTGTGTGGCTGCAATTCCCAAGTCTTTTGACGAACGATGACAATTTTGGCAACGGAAGGTGGTCACGGAGAGAGGGCGGGGCGGAAAAACCAACAACGGTTCAAAGCAAAACAATGGTGTGACGAAAAAGAGCAAGAATGAAAAAAAAAAACTAGCGTTGTTCTAGGTAATATTTTGCCAAAAGGGACTACGTTAAAAATAGGCGGTAATCTCGGAAAAAAGGATCGATAGGTCTACATCTACACCGAGTTTTCGATCGGTTGAGGAAATGGCCGTTCGATTTCTCGCCCGAGACGTGATCGAAAGTGACAATTTGACAGCGTTAAAAGGGGTACGAGTCGAGGAGGCGATGAGCAAATCGTTATAATAATACTGCGACGGTAGCGACGACGACGATGATGCACGTGAGACTGCCATGGTAGGAACGCATTGACTGCGTTCTCCTTTCTAAATTTCTGTTTTTCTTTTGCCAGCCTTCTTTGCTTGTAAAGAAAATATTGGTCTTAGCAAAGAGGACGAGTGGTTAGTAATCCTTTCAAGTGCACCTTTCTGTATCCGAATGAATGAAAAGGGGACTTTTAAGGCAAGAATAAAGAAAACAACAAGTAGCATAAGTTATGATTAAGTTATTGACTAAGAGTTTTCGGACGATGGGAGAGTTTGTCTAATAGTCAGGAAATAATCAATCGGTGGAGAGATGAAAGCTACGGTAAGGAAAGATCCCATGCTGGAAGGTGGTGCGTATGCAGGCGCGTATACACCCGATCATTAGCACTGAAAAAATCAATATAGAACGCTTGTTGAAGTTCGACATCTTAAAGCCCGCCCTTTTCTAACAATAGCTAATTTGCACAGGGTCAGTTGTCACAGAGTAGTCTTATATTTAACTCGTGATAGCATTTTACAGACGAATTCCTTGTGCTCAGCGCCCCTTTTTAAAAAAACATCACCATTTCAGAACTAATCTATATTCTTGCGTAAGTCGCTCGGGCAACTCGCACAGAATAAAGTAGAAATATCATCGTGTCTTCAAAATCAGGTATTGTGTTTTGTTTTGATTACCGATGACCGTTTTAAGCTGTCCGTCTTAGACTGACCGTCCAAGAGACTGTGCTATCTGAAAACGCAATTTCTACTCAATGAATAAAGTGAAGCGTTGAGGATTGGCGTATTAGTATATAATGTATCTTCTATACTATAGGTATTTCTATTCTGCGATGCTGTGTTTTTAACAGTGAACTCAAAATTCATAACAGGTCAAGCTTGTTCGCAGCGATTGCGCCGGTCCAATGATACGCTAGCCAGGCGTCCGAGTCTAACACGTACATTTCATTTTAAATAATCGCGCTATAACACGATTATTTGCAGACGAACTCTGCTGCTAAGGTTATTCAACGTTACTTTATCTATGTTCGATCCGTATGCAAAGCCTGCTCATCCTCGCAAACTTTACAGGCTTATATATAGCACACAATAAAACGAGAAGAAGGAAATTGCGCTGTTTTCTAACCCTAGTTAGGTTCACTGATGGATTGCACGATTCGATCTGAAAATCAGCCTATTTTGCTCCATTAAGCATATTTTATTTATAATATTAACAGTTAAATGATTTTAAAGTTAGCCAATTTTACCTTTACGCTAGCCTCGAACGCACTTGTCGTACCCAGGAGTTTAGACATGTTCATGTTTCGCTTGACGACCCAAGTTGTCATTTAACAACAACAGCCGATAAACGGCAGTGTCGCCACGTGGGACTGAGCGTGTACGTCGGCCAGCAGGACGGTAAGTATAGTCACATAGTATTAACTACCCAAATAAAATGTAAGGTAATCCTCCAGAACTTTTAGTGCTTCAAAACACTATCAGCCATTTGAACGTGTTAGCACTTCTATCTTTCGTATTCGACGATAGTACGGCAATTAGGACGTTAATGAATACGACGATGGTTTGACAGGCAGAAAACAATTTATCAAACGCAAAAGATTAGAAATGCCAGGTACACTCAGGTCTCCATAGGCCCAATAATAACATCGGTCAAGCGTTCTGCTGTTCAACATATGACGGAAAAAAGTCATCCTACTATCAATTTCTTTAATCATCAATAGCGATATTTTCTAATCTTGGCCTCTTGGGCGTTATCGTAAAGGTGTGGCATAAGCGATAGTAGTGCGTAGGAATTGCGGTGTGTAAATGTATATATTGACAGGTTCGTTGTGTCGTAGCAGAAAAGTAGTACAGGGTTAAAAACCGGCTTCCGCGATTAAAAATACTTACAAATTCTGAGGTCCAGAACGTCGAACGCAATGTTAATCGAGAACTATCAAATGACATAATGATGAGCCCCAGTTACTATGTGTATTCATAGCCAGCTATGGACGCCAAGATAATAATTCAAGATAACACCCACCACGTGTTACAGTAAAAAGTAGGGATGAATTTATTTGCCACGGTTGCCCCCACCCCATCCCCAGCCCCAAACGCCCCCAGAAAGCTTTAACGACACTGTATGCTTAAGTATGCTTAAACGCTACGATCCTCTTGCAGAATGAACAACATCCTTAGAACTAAGCAAACTTGAGTCCGAGAAGCTCTTCCGGAAAAACCATTCAAGTCACCACCTTTCGAAGAACGCTTCGAAGGAACGTTTTTGCAATTGATCGCAATTTAAGACTGGTGCAACTGGCTGTTCATGGATCGATTTCGGTAACTAAATATGTTTTCAGATATAAAAAAACTTATCTATATCTTGATGAATGAAGATAAAAGGGTCGGGTTTGGACCATATTATGTACATTAATTGCTTTCATTAAATTGTAAGAGTCTAGTGTTCAATTCACTTCTTGCCGACAGCACGAGCACGTATGTTTATACATGCACTAATATCACAAAAGGACAGGTCACATCGACGGCGAACGCTGGCGTCGACAAAATTTTTGGCGGGTAGATAATTTACGAATACGACCCTAGTAAGCTTACCCTAGTAAAAAAAAACCGTACATTCTTTAAACACTATATATATATATATAACCCGTAATATACAAGTGCCAACATTAGGGTGGCAGGTGTTGTCGGAAAGGTTGCGATTATGACGACTTGAGCGAAAGAGAAGCGGTCATGCTCTTCGTGACGTGACGCGAATCTGCTTTATTTCTTTGTCTTTGATCTTCTGCAGAGCGGACATTAGGATTAGTAATATAAGTATATATTTTAAAACGTAGCTCTAACGTGGAACCGTATAATATATATTCGAGCGATCAACGAAAACGTTTAATTTCATCTGATGAAATTACCAGATAAACTAAACATATATATGCGTGCAGGTATGCCGAGCTTTGGCATTAGTTTCCAAATATATAGAGTGCTACTATTGGTCGCATGATAAAAATATTTTTGTCCTAATTTCATCTATACAACAAATATCGTGCTTTGTTTAACATTGTACATGTACATACGCCAGAATAAAAGGTTAAGAAGGGTCATGATCTTTTAATTACCTATGTTTATGCAAATGCAAGTAAGTGTTACTTCAAATAATAAGGCGTTCATCATTTTGTTTGCTCAGTCCAAGCTTTGTAACGTAAGGATGACACCTTGGGAGAAGGAAGACCGACGATCGCGGAAGCTTCGTTTTCGCATAACGTGAAAATGACTTGATTCAATGCGAAAAAAATGTCCCTCTCATGCTTGAACTTAAATGAACTTAAATGAACTTGAATTACTCATCGTAACAAATAACTATTACGAAACTATACGAAAAACAGGGGTAGAAGGACTTCTGCATCTTGTGGCTTCAGCTTGGCGTAGCAATTTTAGAATTTCGAAGATGAGAAACACCAGCATTTTTTTGGATATTTAACGAAGGCTGTTTACTGAAACCTTCTCCCATTGGCCAGTAGAATACCTCTTCGTGTCTTTGAGGAATGATACGAACGCTGCAAGTAGCGCAGTTTCGCGAAAGCTCATTCTGTTGCCGTTCAAAATAATAGTACACGAATACCCTATATTTCCTTTACTTGCTTCTGGCATTTACTGCAGAGTCTTATATTAAGAGCCAACAAAGGAGACAAGCAATGTTATATAACCCTGGTTAGAAAAGAAGCGCTCCTCTGGCCGTCGAGGTTCATGAATAAAAGTGAGGAGAGCTCATGCTTGTTCCGATCCGCCAGCTATCGGTCTGACCACAAACACACACACGCAGAAATATAGACACAGACAAGTCGTACTAGGTCCCGATCGCCTGCTGGCCGATCATCGTATACGAGGAACGCCTATGAGCAAGGTTCCGGGCGCCATTCATAAACAGTAGTCGAAGTAGCAGTGTACATACGCCGTTCTCATACGCTGTCATCGATCATGCAGTAAGACGTTAGATCGAGGGCTGACGTACCTGTATCCGTTCGCTATTTTGGATGAGCAGCAGGAATGGCTCGAAGGCTTAACGTATGCCGAGGATTGAGACTTGAGACCTTTCGCATCATGAAAGTTGATAATATGTGGAGGAGTAGAGGTTGAAAGACGGGTTCTACTCGACAAGGCGTCTTAAACTGACAGTAACAACAACAGCAGCAACAACAACGACGACGACGACGGCGGCGGCGGGGACGGGGGCGATGGTTGAACTTCACGGAGCCGATCGGGTACATATTATAGGTGTAGCGGCTATATAGTGAAAAGGGTGAGAAGTCTCTCGAGACCATGGTCGGGCCCAGTTCCCGGCCTTATTTCGTTCGACACAGGTGAAAGACAGGCAAAAAGGAAAACGTATAATTTTTCAATGTGCTCTCCGACATCTCTTTTTCCTTGTCTCGATAACACTCATCCTTTCTTTTTTGTTGACTTTCTTCGTTATGATTGCGACTGTCACCTCAAAGACTTACTAGCAGAATCCAATATTCATCTACGAAATCTCAATTATCTATAAATAGCAAACGTTTGGAAGAGTTGACTGGCGTTTTTAAAGCGTTGAAAAATAACAAATCGAAAATTGTACGGGTAATTCTCTTGTCGGGGCGTTCATTGTAGAGCTACGACAGTTAATAGGTGTACGGATGAACTTTTGCTCAAACGATGCTCGCCCAGGCCCTGAATGCCTTCTGCATTCTGGTCAGCGCGGATGACGACACTGGTCCTATTTTTTGACATTTAGTAAACGTTGTCAAAGTAGATAGATCTACAAGAGCTTCATATAGTTCACAGACAGAAAGCGGTTACTCAAAACATTTTGAAAACACGTAATTTTTCTTAGTATTATCGAAAATATCTGTTCCCCCCCTCTCTCTCTCTCTCTCTCTCTCTCTACTCTACAGTGTTCGGTAAACAATTTTTCCCTACCTGGCGGAATTTCATTGCGCTGCGTGCGTTACTCCAATGGTGAGGACGAAACGTCCTCAAGAATTGATTATCCATTTTATATGACTGAAATATATTACCTGCGTACGATAAGAAAAATTGCCGAATAAATGACTAAGTATAGCAGTTAATGAGACGAAATATTATTTAATAAAAGCGTCTAGTTTGATTCTGTAGCATATGCGATCATAGAGCGATATATTAGTCGGTTAGGCCTGAAAATTGACAAAGAATAAGATAGCCTAGATGCTTCGTACATTGATTGTGCGTTTGTAGCAGTTTAATACAGTTGACAAATAATACTGTTTATTTTTACACTTTCGGGTACACGGGCGCATTGCTTTAGGGTTACGTTTATTTGACAAGATTACTAAGCTGTTTTGTTAAGGAGCTAGTCATTATTCAGCTGAACGAGCTACAAGCAGGCGAACGATTTTAAGTTTTTCATTGTATTAGGTCACAAACTAAACTTTTAATATATACATAATGTATTTGTATGAGAACTTAAGTAAAATTTCAGATGATGCACAAAGGGACGCGAAGAACGTACTAAGAGAAATAAACAAAGTATGACAATTGCTTTTCTCAGATTTTGATCTCAAGTTTTTCTAGTTCGCACAGTCTGTATGTAAACAGTTTGAGCAAACTTTAAACCATAACGTGGCAAGGCAAACGGCGGAAATATCTTTAACTTATGTAATTGTTCTAAAATAGGGCTAAAACATCAACGTTAATGGAAACAGGGTCGTATGCTGCTATTTCACAATTGACACCTGGTCAAGTAATCACATGGGTGTGCATAGCTATCATGAACTAAGCTTAAATAGCTTTTTTCCAGTAAGATTTGTGTGGTGAAGAAAATTTCAATTTTATTAAAACCTGAGGCATTTTCAGCACGAGATATTGCACTAATATCACATAAGGAGACAACAAAACGTGTGATAGACTATGCTAGGTATGGGTTCTCTCAAAAGTCTATTCTGGTTCAATAAGCTTGCCTCGTTGGAAATGAATATAGATGGTCATCTATTCCCAATGGGACGCCCAAAATTCAAAGGGGAGGTTGAACTGTTGAAAATGTAGCTTCGGCCCTACATGGCAAAGCTTCGAGCAAGGCGAAACTAGAAGGTAAGCTCCATTCTCTCCGATGCTCCTCTGTCAGGAATGAAAATAATGGAAATCTTACTAATACATTGACTACTGCAAACGTTCCTTTTTTTTTTAGACTCATTGGTAATACGTTTTAACATTATGGATATGAGACGTAAGGTGCAAATAGTATGAAGCGACATTTGTACTGTCTATACGCAACGACTTACCCTGCAGCGTAAGAATCCCAACCTGGGTGCGGGACTATTTTCAATCTGAGTCCATATTGCTATTTGAACGTAGACAAAACTAGACTAACGACCCTTTCGCAGTGAAATATTGACGGTTTGGATAGGCTACACAGCAAGTTTTGTTCCGAGGGATTAGGTTGACGCTCTTACTCCTGTAAAGATTTAGAGCAGCGTCTCAGTACATATAACAACTAGTTGACAATAAGGGCGCCAAATTTGAATTGGCACATTATAGTTTTTTATTTTCGATCTAATCTTTGGACATGCTTTGAGAATGCTCACTGAATGTTATACTCGGCTATTTTCAGCACTTCGGCCTACTTCGCACTTCTCTTGGCCCATTAATCTCTTTTCGACAAAGCGGTACATAGATAGTGTTGCTTGTTGTTTAAGATATGGTGTGTTTCCCCGAACAAGCTTTGCCGTACTCTTCGTAGTGTACTTTTGCTGTTTATTTGCAACTAACGAATATACCCGCTGCGGGATACAACGATCGTTAATCGATGTATTATTCGACAAAGCAATTAGACGTCAAGGACGGAAACATACTCCTATTACTTCCAGCAGTCGTACGGCCGTCATGTATTTTGCTGTCGACATTTCCTATGTAACTAGCTAATATCTCTAACCCGTTCTAACCTATGTTCTATCTTTGACGTAGTTGAAGCCGAATGTTGTAGCTGTTAATGTTTGAATTCCATTCGCTGAACTTGAAAAGTTTATCACAGAAACAGCTATGAAACTTATACGCAACGTGCGCTGCCCAATCGTAAACTTTAAGCCTTAAGGCAAGCTTTCTATATATGTTTTACTTTTGTCGAGTCTTCAGTTTATTTTAGTCATTAATTTGAGGGCGTGGGCGAAACTGCGTTTCTAAAACCTTAAACCGATGACCTGTGCGGTGCTACCTGCTGGAATGGGTTCAGAGGACGCGTGCTCGACTAGGCAGGTTGTGCGAGCGGCACGTCCGTCTGCGCGGGGCAAAAATCCAGTTGTGTTTATCGTATCTGCACTGCATACAGATTCAATAGGGGTTTCAACCGCCACGACTAGCGCTGCTACTGATGCTCCCGCTGCTACTGCGAAGACTTTTGTCAGTAACGATCTACATAATTGGCCATCTTTTTAACGAGTGTCCGGGACTCGTTGCCTCATCGACCCACGTGCCGGCGTCATTGGAAGCACTAATCGAGACAATCCAAATATTCCGCTACTTGAACGTTTAAGCGGGTCAAGCGCTATAGTCATTAGATGGAAAGCGCGTACACACTGCTTGATGCATTCAGTCAGGCTGAATAGGTAGGATTTGATTTTGTACGATCGTGGCCGATGGCGGGCTTATATTTTTTTTGTTTTCTGTTACTCGAGTTATGCATTATGGACGCCTGTACAAACGTATCGAAGCTAGTCGTTGTATATCAACTTCGCTTCTTACAGTAAGCAAGAACGTGCGTGCAATACAACACTCTAGTCCGTGCACAACGATACGGTGTCCAAGCAGACCTATCCTGAGTGTACTTGAACAGCTTTCATGAACCACTTACCAAAGGCTCTTTAGTTTCGAATTAATGGTCCCAATACCGCCATATTTTAATAATATAAATATAGAGTGCCGAGTATCTGTGATTTCGGCTACGTAAATCTGCCTTCGTAACCGGTAGGTTGCTTCATAAGTGCCGTAAACTACACACACACACACACACACACACACACGGTGATCTCGATGAAAAAAGCAAAGTGGAATTACAAGTATTACTTTCTATTTTATAGAGCCTTACAGTAGATAGATGGCGTGAATACGTGTCACTCCGTAGGGACACCCCGTGTGACATTGAATCGTCTGTCGTATAACTTATTACCGCAAATCAAGCTTTGATGTATCGTACAAATGGAATATTCGCTATGAGAAAATGACTGGCGTCTATTCCCGCAGGATGTGCGCGCGTGCTATTCATAAATAGTTACTCTTAACGGTTGGTGTTCAGCGATAAAGGGATTTCCTGATAGAGGAAGTAACGTGAATCAATCAAACTCTGCTTTTATCAGTACACTCGCTGTTCACGTACCGTAGATAGTTGTATACATATATACAAGGGGAGCGAGTGTTTCAGAGAATTGCTCTTGTAGGCAAACACAATAAAATGTTTGTTTTATCGCTTGTCAAGCAGGTATCATACAACTTTATATTCTTTTTTATATTTTGCATATATATATATATTTTTTACGTATATAACGTATGTTATATTTTTGCATTATGAGTAATGCGTCAATGTTGGACGTTGTAATTCGCTCTCCTGACTCTGTACCGCGTTATGTCTATATCATAGCAGTACCCTTAAATTCAACATAGCTGCGTAAATCGATCGAGTATTTTGATAGCACGTTACCTCGGGTAATTAAAAAAAAAATAGTAAACAGGCTTTTCGAAGGCTTTCAGATGATATTCCAATTGGTCACTCTACTATAAATGTTTTTTTTTTTGATCATTTCAACAACTTTGTATTCACACACTTGCGTAGAACCTTTAGCCCCTTTAAGGCATATATGTCGCCTATATATTTTTTTCACGATCTTACCACAATGTTTCTTTAAAGCGATCTAAAGCCGCGATGAACGGTCTGCTGATTAGGCCAAATCAATTTTGCTATTGAAAAAATTATTGCAAACGAAAGACCGCTACGCCGATTTCCTCAAAGGGCTACGCGTCAAGAAGTCAGCGAAAGTTGGCCAAGACGCAAGAACCCCACGGCAAGAATCCCTATGTGTCCTTACTATGGCTTAATACTGTATTTTATTTCTGTGAAACTTTGTAAAATCATGCAATACAGAAATAGAAGAAAAACTCTAGAATCTACTAGAGCGTCAATGAATCTGCCAAATATTATTGCCAGCAATTGCTTTTTATCAACTTTTTCCTAACTTGTTATTGACCGCAGCGAACCGAAAGAGCAGGAAGCGTGAAAGCTTCCATAAGAATCGTTCATCACTGACTCATCACTCTTCTCTCGAATGTACGGGAGAATCTCCTTGTAGTATTACCTCGTATTGTCCCGGTACGTTCGTCTACAAGGTGTGCCATCCACACTAAAGCCATATATAGATGTTTCTTTGTTCGCTTTTTTTTTTCTGCATAGGTGTCCCTTGCGGTCCTGCGCTTGGCTGGTAGACGTTATATGCTTCGGCGGACAGCGCTACTTGCTGGGAGACGAGACAGTGACGAGAAAACGTACAGCCGGCACGGCTCCCATAGGTTTATAGAGGATTACCACCGTGGGGAGTGGGGGGTGTGACTGCCGTGTTGACGGGTATAGCTTGAGTGTATAATAGAAAGCATACGGTGTGCTCCAACCGGGACACGTATGCAAAAGGCTGAAGGAAGACGCCCAATGGCTGGTGAAAGGGTAACTCGAACCATCGGCAAACAGCGCGCGGCGATCGAACAAACGAGAAAGCCACGCTCGTATGCAATGGTTGATGTCTGTGGAGTCGGCACGTGTTTGTGATCCCACGCCGCCGGCAACACTTTTCTGTCATCGCTCAGCGACGGGGCGGTCGTAGGTGGGGCTCGAGAGACCAGCAACTGAGTTTCATCAGTAGTCGCGTCAGCGGCTTAGGCGGCGTTCCTGCTGAGTAGTGATCGTAGTGACGTTTATTCCATGCGTCCATAATTTGCCTGCGCCGAACACAGTCATAACCTGATATCATTATTGACCATAGCCTTCACATGGACCATCTAATGTGTACTGATCTAATTACATAAGCCTATCTGTTGTAGGTGGCTCTATGTAACAAGTTGGGCCTTTATTTCGAAGGTAGCAACAGCAGAAACAAAATAACCTCCGATAGCAGCACTGAAATGAATGGCGTAAGCGTCATGTTGACGTTGGTGATCGTGAAGATGGTGCGCCTGCTATTGACGATAAAGGTACCGTGCCATCGTATAATAATATGGCACTATTAACGTCATGCACAGACTGCACGGACAAACTCAGCTTTGCCATAGAATTCTATTACCAATAATACAATAGCTGCGAATTGTAGGTTCTGAAAAGATCTGCTTACGTAAATGCAAAAACATAACGGCGAGTCTTATACATATTACCTATGTATGCGAGTTTTCTGCATACTATTCTATATTACATCACCTTTAAAAGCCCCCCAGCTTCTGGAGTCATCAGTTGAGCGCTTTCGTGTTCTAATCTTCAACGTCACTTATAATAAACTTTGTGTGCGACAGCTGTATCGGAATTTGATATGACAAAGTGCGTGATACCATTCACTGCTCCATTAAAAAAATTACATTTTTTTAAATATTTTTATTTACCTATATATTCCCTACTTTTCTATTATGTTGTGTAATCCCACTCGAGTCTATTTATGTGGAATTTACGAACTACATATGCGGTGTTCAATTGTAAGAACGACGAATAGAAGTTCACCATAGAGATCTCACCGGCAAACAAAACAGAAAGTGCTATATGTGTATATATAATAACCGATGCATATCTATATATACATTGCAATACACAGCCGCAGACATGGTCGGTAGGCGTTTAGGTGGCGCTGCCTACAAAACTGCTTTGTAACGCAAACATCATGCTTTTCCTTATGATCCAAACAGCTGTTACCAAGGGCCAAAAACAGAACAAAGCAAAATATTAGAAAAAAAACGTGCTTGCTTCTCGCGCTGTTGTCCGCGATGCCAGCTTGAGCCGCAGGCTCCTGTCGCTGTGCAGGTGCTACCCTTTTGTTACGGTGGTTTGCCTCCGTAACTAGAGGAAAACAGCCAACGTCCAACGATGCTAACTGAAGCAATAAACGCGCTCTATCTGGACGCTCAGAAGAAAGACGAAAGGTATATCGTGCGGATTGCATAGAAACGTCAACAGTCAATAGGCTAGTAGAAAAATTTTTGCAAAAATATACCAATGTTACATGCACTTTGTCTCTTTGGGGACGCAGCCAGCCAATGTGTACCAGCACATTGCCTTAGACGAAACTCGGTAATGTACGGGCAGGGAATGATTCTTCTATATGTATATATAGTGAATTTCTAACACTAAGTGATTGTAGCGAACCTTTTGTGCGATATCATACATGATCAGTGCGCTCCTGAATGTATTGATGAAGACCTATGGGGTAAAATGATTTATTTCCCCCAACAAGATGAAGAAGACTAGAATGAAGATAATGTGATATTTTATATAATATTTATTCACGTAAAATTTTACGAAAAATTACGTCTACACATGTTATACTCACAATAGATTATGTCATGGGCAGACTAAAAATAGCGTTGCCTAACTGTTGTGTAAGCCTGCTCATGATATGTGAAAATTGTCCATAGTTTGGACATTATTTGGATTACGTTCAATATTAATCAGTTATGCGGGTCTCATGGAAACTGAAACGATTTTTAAGCAAAATATGGTTCTTAGAAAGTATTAATCTACGTATGACATTTATACTGAATTTTCTGATTTTTTTAATAAAATTACAAAAATTTCTATAAAAAAATAAATGTATATATATATATATATACACATTTAATCTTCTCCCTATTTCAATTCCATTATGTAAAAAATTTAATCAATATTTTATTTTTGTAGCGTATAAAAACATAGCTCTGAAAAACGCTAAAAAATGTTATTTTAAAAATATTCTTAGTTACACAGTAACAGTGAGAAATGTTACATAATTATCTTTACTATAATTAAAGATTAATTATTTATCATGTAATCTGATTACGGGCGGTTTTACAAGTGAGAGGTGCGTGCGAAAGATGTAAATACGAAAGTAAACGAGAGAAATCTACTCTGACAAGTCGTCTTGTAAGTGGCTCGCATCTTCCGATGTGAGAACATTAAGTGGTCTGCCAGGAAATGGCTCCTTACTGAGTGAACCTGTTTGCCTTAAACGTACTCGAAAAGCAAGACATAACCTCTATTTTAAATAGCCGATAGGGTCGAAAGCTTTTGTAGCGGGAAGCATGGGAAAAGGTCGAATGCCCAGATAAATTCGATTGCTTGGAACTCAAAACCTGGATTTTAATCGAAAACCCTGAAGGTTGTGATGACAGTCGCAAGCAGTTGATTGCTTCGGGGTCGGAACAAGCAAAAATTTTCGGGCGAATTATATACTACAGAGTAGTTAACTGTAGAACTTGCTCCGCGGAAAGTGCAAAGAGGCATTTAACGCGTCCCCACCCTCCTTGCACCCTACCCTTCGAGCCGTGTGATCGCCCGGAATTGGAAAATTATGGGTCCCGGTCTTACCTCTCAATTTTCGTTGAAGATTTATCTTTTTCATTTTTAGTGACGATTCAAGATGTTTCATTGATGTGGGCAACTTTTGAAAGCACTAGCTATAGAACTGAAAAAAACTCATGAACCATTTTTTTTTTCTATAGAATAGGCGATGCTTGGTCTCCTCAATTTTTTCCAAATTTAGGGGAGGCTAACAAAGGGTAGCAATATCAGATAAAGACGGGTCAAGGTGGCATACGCAAACAAGGGAAGGGAAGCAAAAAGTATTGCAAATCCTTTTTGAGATCGGAGTAAGTGGCTTGTACTTAAGTGGCTAAGCTGGCGGATAACGAGACGGGCTACAGGTACGCGGCTCATCCTAGTAAAGAAAACATGTATAATGGCTGGATGGACACTGCGAAGGGCTATGATTTTTAATTGGTGACACGGGAAAAAGTAAAGAGAACTGAAGAAAATCAAGTACGGAAATAGTCCGGCAGTGCTTTCTAGCTTGCCGCAGTGGAGGTCTCAAACATCCATGAAAACATAAGGGAAGCAGCAAAGGAGTTCAAGAAGATAGTGAACGTCCTGACGGGAAAGGGGCGTGGATGCAAAGCTAAAAAAAAAGAAAAAGAGCAGCAATGGAGAGAAGCGGAGAGCTAAGCGGAATAAATGGCGTTGTTCTACAGTTGATGTTACAAGACAATATGTGAGGAAGAAGTCGTACAGAAATAGATATAGAATTTGAATAAAAACGAGGACCAACCTCGGACGAGAATGTTGCATTCCTGATGAAGGAGCAGTAGCTAAAGAACTTACACGTGAACGGAAGTGACACGCAAGAAAATACGTGGCGATAGTATACGTGAATGAAGCTAGTCCGGTCTGTAAAGAATATGATAGGAACAACAAGTCTTTAGAGCTTCTTGAAACAGAGTTGCCAGGTCTAACCCGATTCCTGAAGCCACAACCCTTTCAGCGGGAAGGCGACAATAGTAGTCGCCAGGGACTAGACCGTCATTCACGGAATTGACTACAGCGCCTATCAGGGTTTCTGCAGGCCTGTCATGTGTTCCAAGACACCTCTGAATAATGGACATTGCTGAAGTTACTGGTGGCCGCTTGCGAGGCTGAGAAGACTTCAGCGAATCCCGTCTAGTAGACAAGAGAGGGTTACACAAAAGCCAGGGCATTTCGTAAGAGAGCCAGAAGGGTATGTATTACGGCTAAACGAAGGGCTTCAAGAAACAATTGAGTGAGCTCGAAAAAAACCAGGCCAAGATCAAGCGAAGCACAGTGAAGAAACTGTAAGAATTTAAGTAAAAAACGGAGACGATCGATAGGAAAAAGGTATACAGTTGTCAAGGTAATTTAAGCGAAACGCTGTCGAAATTTTCAAATCAGGTGAAAAATCCAAAAATTGTTTCCAGAACACCAAGAATGAGAGGGCACCAAGAGGAGCGATTAAGGATTAGGACAGTACTAAGCTGATCTAGGAGGAGGTAATGTAAGTGGGAGAATATCGTTGAGGAAGGTAGCAGAGCCGGATGGCATACCGTAAGATCTGCTGGCATCTGCTAACCAACCACCAGGAAACTTCCAAAAAATGGCCACTTAAATATTGTAAGAAGATCACTTGCCATAAGAGGGAAACGAGGCTAGGCTGGTACTCATATCAAAACATGGAAAGCTTATTAGACGACCGAGTATATGTCGACCACTTGGCTCCCGCGGTATTGTGGGCACTTGAAGCCTTCTTCATGAAGAGGCTAGCTATTGAAATGGAAGTAAAAGGAGCGTTTGGCCAAAACCATATCAGGTTTAAGAACAGTCGATCGACTTATTCGAGCCTACAGTTACTTATTAAGTACACGTCGAAGACAAGGGGTCTAAGTTTCGCTATGTAAAAAACGTATGATCAATTTGATGACTTGGTCTTGATATTGGACACACTAGAGACGAACTGGATTTTTCTCATATCTTCCAAACATTCGAACTGGCCATCTGAACAACCTAAAATCCTAGTGAGACACTGCGTCGGCACGAATACCAACCAAAAAGATTAACCATCTTGGAACCAATCCTATGGAACCTCGCCTACAATGAAGCGCTCATACTATCCCAACATGGATGGTCTGCAAGCAAAAAGCTGCCTGTCACGTTGCCATACTTCATCTAGTTTCCGTCTGGGAAAAAGGTTATGAAATTAAAAAGGAAACGAATACTATTAAAAGAGAATTGAAGTCTTACACGAAATTACCGACAGATGAGACTTAAAAAATGCGATTTACAATAACTTCTCTTAAAAAAAAATTAACTTTTATATTTACCATGGAACGCCGTTGCGGGGAACGATGTATTGCTGAATCTGAGCTGAGCTTTAACGCTTTCAACGAGGTAGTATAACGTCGACCGTTTATGTTTGGTTGATAGGGGTAAAAAAAAAGTCTGACATTGTATTTCATGTAAGACAATGAAAGCTATGGCACCTTAGCTGTTCTGTTTAGTTCGGATTAAGTGAAACTTTCTAAATTATCGTCATCATGAAGAACATTTGATTCGATAGTGATCGTCGTGGAATTATAATGATGCTTGTTCCAAACTCAAGCAACCGATTTGTACGGTATGATCGATGCTGATTGGGACAGATTCAACAAGAATAAAGATTGAAGGAAATCATTGATTTTTGAACGAGGATAGAAGACGAATTTTGCATCTAATGTAGACAAAAATAGAAGAAAAAGCCGTGGTCTGAAAATGTGGCAAAAATTCAGTATGGAGTATACGTTGTGTGCGACCTCTCATACGCTAAATATGTTGACAACAGCTTCAAACTCTCCAAACGTACCACATCTGTGCAATATGGTTTAGCATTAGCCCAAATTGCATTTATTCGACTTGACAATTGATTCTCTGTTATTGCTATAGCGTCTGCCTCTGAACCTGTTTGAAATAAACGAACCTTTGAAAGCTACGACCCTTAAATACGCCTTTGACATTGCCCTGCACAGAAAATATCAAGCAACACTACCTTAAACTGTATCTTCGAAATTTTCCCCTTCCTTCGTCAACGATGTTCAAGCGAAGCCAGCAAATACATGAATTGCGAGGCGGTCCTTTATCACGTAACGTTTCACGTTGTAGAGTGACCGTAACCATTTATCAAACGTTTATAAATTGTGACCTGACTATTAATCGGCAGTTTACCGTCTTTCTTGTTTTGTTTTTTTTTTTCCATGTAAGTGTGATTCAAAGAAAGCTAGACGCTAACCTATGTAACGTATATGTCAAAAAACATACCATGATCCACCCATTGAGTAACTGTCAAGAGCACAAACTAAGATCTCTTTTTACTTTCAAATTACATAACTACAATCATCTGATAGGATTAGCTAAGCCAAAATGCTATGTATCGTGAAAATTGTGAGCTTTATTTGTGATGATACGTAAATAACATAAACATATAAACAAAATATATATAGAGTATAAAAATTAATAGCGCTCATTAAACATTGTCCGAGAAATCTCAAAGGAAACATTGTCTATTTCGAGGTCAGTTTTCTGAAATCGATGCGTTCTTACAGATATTATATATATACATGAAGTGCCAAACACGGACGAATTTCTGTTAATGTTGAAGCCTATTCTAGTTGGCTCCGTTATAGCTACAAGTGCTACTACTTTAATATATAAGAACTTTTTACGTGCCAACCGTCTACGTTATATATATATATTTTTTTTTTGTTTCTGATCGACTGGTAGATTCAATCGACACTTCTGCTAAACCATCCATCCATCCATATAATAGCTTATTGTTATAGCTAAAATACTACATTCTTTAGTTCATAATACACATCTTATATTCTACATTTGTGTTTGTATGTAAGTTGATGCAGGGCTCATCTGGAATAATGTTACTTTACGGGAAGTGAACAAAGTCATTGACAATTTAAAAAAAGGAGCTCACACATTATTATGCGGTCAGAGACTTCGGTGCTCGTCGGGAAGGGAAAAGAGAGAGTGAGAGAATGGCGCAATGTTCGTCGGAAACGCACGATGGAAGAAGACGACCAAACCCAACAGAAGTTGCGGTGCTGATGTCTGCGAGGACGATTTTTTAAAAAGCAAAAAAGAATATTGCGAGCCATGAAAAACGGCGAGTCAGAAAAATTTACAGGTATATAAAGTTAATATATGAACTTGAAAAGAAGTTCCTTGGTCAGCTGACTTCGGACTAGCCACATAGACGTCTGAGAGAAATCTCATAGATGCGACGACAAGACTCAGGACCTGCTAAAATCTGTGACAGCATTTACTGGTCGTGGTAAAAAAAAACAACAACAAAAAAAAAAAACAGCAAAAGCGTAACGATTTGATTTTATTTCTTTTTTTTTTTGTTTTTTTTTTTATTTTCAACTCCGTGACTATGCCAGTGCTGCTGGTGTAACCTTCTATAACAGTATCAGCAACGAGAGCTGCGGTTTCTGTCGAAAGGAGCTCAGCCGGAGATGTAACTCTTCTATAAATAGGCAGTGGCTCGTTACATTCTGACCGGTTAAAAGAGCAACTTTATGATAATGCTGACGACGATGTAGATAATAGCTATGGCTTCTAAACAAGAAGCTCCTGTTATGGTGCTAGCGATGTAGTACAAATGTCTGATGATGCCGTGATAACAGGCCTGATAGCAAATACAGCAGCGAGTGCTAACGAGCGAAACTCGTTGCCAGCGGCATGAACGAAATTAGCAGGAACACGGTGTCCATCGTAGTGTGCTGAGTCGAAAAAAGGCCATGAATAGATCAAATTAATATTTTGCATTTATTAAAATCGTTACGTGGCAGTAATAAGGACATTCAGGTGAACAGACCCTCATAAGCAGGACTTGCGTGCTCTTAGCCGCTTTCTTCAACGGTCTGTTTTTTACCTTAAGCCGCTGTTCGCAGGAGTCGTCGCGGGAGGTAAAGGCCGTCGTTGTAAGCTGCGTATTGAATGATCGTAAGCAGTAGTAGGCTTATACAACCAGGTCCACGCTTTACGCGACAGACGAACCGGAGTTCGAATTAAAACAGGACAAAACTGAGTTTTTTTTTCCGGGATACATATTGACTTTTTTTTTCTACTTCTCCATTAAAATATGCTTTCGATTTCCCTGAACTGACAGCACAAGCCAGATCAACGTTTTTCGTATTGCCTGGTTTTGATTTCCGAACAGGCTGTTTTGTCATAAATATCCTCCCTTCGCAAAATTTAAATATTAAAATCTGATCTATTGTAGTCTTGAAAGGTAACTGTTTTTCCGTAGATTCACTGTTACTAACGTTTAGTTGTGTGTTAGTGCTCGATGCGGATTACAAAGAAATTAGAGTACCTGTATTGGACCTCTAGTCCCTGGTTGCTTTGGGTAGTAATCTCGAAATGTGTATGTGCGATCCAAATAATGTAGCAAAAACTTTTAAATTATATATATACTGACTTTTTTTCTAATTATGTTCATTAAGTTTGATGACCTTTATGGACCAGGTTAAGAGATTATACTGAAGCTGGGTGGGTGTTGAGAGTGTATCATTTATGTATCGGCCCATGTTAGTCAATTACAAATATAACTCGTCCTCTTAACCTTGTTATTACTGACTGTTGCTCATTTATAACATGTTAAAGTATGGCTTTTGAGTGATAAAGTTCTAAATAAAACTATTTTTGACGTCGCCACTGTTACAGATGTAACGTACGTGTAAGTGTTTGATTTAGTAAATATTACGTGTACAATCTTATCTTAAATATCATGGAAGTGCAGTGAAAAGTTGGCGTGTCTTGTTTTGCCCCAACACGATACGCTACGTAATTCAAAGACACGTACCCTGTCACGTGTATTGACGCAATCCTGTAAGTGATGAACTAAGACCAACCATGGCATCTGAGCTGTTCGTCATAGAATGATTAAATGTGAAAGCACATACATGCCCTTTCGGGTTCTGCTAGACACATCTGTGTAAGCCCTCGACTGCGTAGATTTGTTCGATAAATACTATGAGCATTCCCATGGTCCACGATTGGTCTTCAATTGTGTCTTTCATAGGAGCCTTTGTTAGGGCAGATGTTCAAGCAAAACAGCAAAAGTCAGAGGGCTGCTAATTAACATGTCGACAACAAAATGGGTGAATTGTACATGCTGTTGAAATGTCTTGTCTTATAAGCACCCTGTTGCTGTCTATTGATCCAGTTGCATCTGCTACGTCGTCGGCATGGCCTTTCATGCAGAGCATAATGTACCGGTATTGTTTAACTTGGTTATACCGGTAGAAGGGAATGAACACGTGGCAGTAGAAAGAAAACATTTGATTGTGATGTCCTAATCGTTCAAACGCAGATGATTCGACATCAATGGGCTATGGGCAGATGTGATAAAGAACTATGCTATCCAAACAGCATAGGTAGACAGAGGGTTATTATTCCCAATTCAAGAATAGAGTCCAATGGTCCAATTAGAGCATAATCAAACTATGCCCACCTACTGTACCCGCCGTTGATTTTGTATCGAGAGGGTATAAGCGGACGCTCGTTTTTGGTCGCTTATCTTCGGTATCATTGTATTCGACAACCGGCGAATATTATGGAAGAAACGCTAAGCTCATAATGAAGCTAGCGTTCTGCTTATT
The DNA here is from genome assembly GCF_002532875.2 of Varroa jacobsoni. Taxonomy (NCBI): domain Eukaryota; kingdom Metazoa; phylum Arthropoda; class Arachnida; order Mesostigmata; family Varroidae; genus Varroa; species Varroa jacobsoni. Next base: position 168,603 of record NW_019214223.1, read on the forward strand.
TTAAGGGCCGGTCTGTTATTTGCTACGCTAGTACTTTTTAATGCCAATACAAAACGAATGCTTTTAAAAGGCTAGTGAGGGTAATGACGTATTAGTACGGGCACATATGTGATCCATATTTGTCCTCATGTATAGCTTCCCAAAGTGACAGCGCACATACCTTCAACCTTGGGTCGCGTTACTGGGCGTGCTGTGTTATCTCTGATTTTAATCAGGACCCAACTAACGAGTACGCGCCCCAGAGTATCTAGTCCTGTGTCGAGCTCATTGAAGATCTTGTTCAGGTGCGAGTTCTTCCGGTGGATTCTCCTCACTCCGATCATCTCAAGACCTAATATCATGGTGGGCATCATCAGGTGTCTGCATCCAATACAAGTCCTTTGTTCCGAGCTATGCGAATGCACCGGATCTGGCTGCTGCTAGCGCTGGTATCTAGACTTGTTAGCAGAGCCAAAAACTGGTAATTTCGACAGTAATGCGGCTGTCTACACATTTTCTATTAGATGCTCCACCGCAGACCGTAACTTTGTAGGTTGGCCAGCCGCTTTGTCCACCCTCAATTTTACTAATCCCTTAGCTCGGAAGATTCACTCTCTTCTTGCCACTACCGATTGTTGCCACAACGCACCAGTACCGACTGATTTGCTCTACAGCTTGTCCTTACAAGATAATAGCGGCAAAAATAACTACGATTAAATATATTATTGTTACGCGCCGTAGCATAGATATCGATAAGTGCTATGAAACTCGTTTGTGATTAGATTAGAAAAACTCGATCGAGATAAAACAACGATTGGGACTGGTTTCACAGATCCTTCTTAGACATGCCTTTAAAGGTAAGTCTCTTTTAGATCGGGATCTTCTATGGAACGAGACTTCACAACAATTTGAAAGCTATTACTAAAACATGTTAATTCAGAAATAAAACGAATTTTTGGTCTTTTCCGTATGCTTTCCTATTTTCGCTATCTCCAAACCCTTTTGCCTTAAGCCATAATAAATGGGTCCCACTGTTTTTCCTATACATTCGCTAAATCGTTCATTCCACTTCGTATAAAATAAGATTACTCACCCAATTTGTTCGATCACTGACTGATATAGTTGATCTTTTCGAATTTATCTACAACGTAAAGTTTTGTCATTTAAATTACAGTTTCTCCTACAGTTAGCTTTAGAAGCGTTTGTGATTTTCTTGCTATAACAGTATAACGTAAAAAAGCAGAAAACTATATATTGACAATAAGTGATCGAAGCTTCCAAATGTTTAGAAATCAGTGCCAGATTTCTATCAGTTTTGCTAACTTTTTGACCAATACACAGTATTGCACACATCCATCTCGCATATTATTTTTTTTTCTATAATCCGTTTCTGGTACAAAAGATAAGATGTAGTATAAACCCCGTAACCCAAGAACACCCTGTATCCTGAGCAGCAGATAGCCAGCCAGCCAGCCGGCCAGCCAGCCAGCCAGCCAGCCTGTCTGAAGAAGGTAAAAGGTCATGTGCACTGACGGGGGATAGTTTTCAAAGGGTTTTGGGCCCAATAGATGCATCTGGCCTTTCCTTTCTAAACGTAAACGAAGCGCATCTATAATACAGGGAAGTGAAATCAAGGACCAACGAAGCATGATGCCGTCTGATGCACAAGCTTCTGCCGGAATGTCTGATGTTTTAGATGAAGCAAAAATATTACCATACGTTTTCCTTTTTCGCCTTCTGAATTTCGACCTTTTTTAGAAAGTAGAAGTTCAGATTCACTAAAAAGCTGACGTCATACGTACAGCTTCGATAAGCATTTTCGAACATTGTAGGTGCGCACTAGAGGCTGATCCTCATCGGCACACTGGGCAACTACTTATTTTCCGTCGTTTCTGCATATTGACTATTGAAACCACTTCAAACAACTATTTATGGGTTATGCTTGAACAGATATACGCTATTACAAGCTGTACAGTGACCACTAAAAAACTATGTAGGATCAGCAAAAATATTTTTAATTTTGAAATTATATATTATTGATTTGCTGTTATTAAAAAGCTTATTGCCCTTTATGAAGCGACTTGAAAACGAAACCAGCCACAAGTTGAGTAAAAAAAAAATAGGATTACACTAGAATTAGAAACAGATGTACTCTCCGGAAAAAGTGTTCCAATTGGAAAACAGCTCTTTTTGGTAAATAGGTATCTACCAAAAGAATCTCCTTTTATTTTAAGCTTACTTTCACAATATCTTGTGTTTTAGTAAAGCCAAGACATAACCTGCCGCTCCTTTGTCATGATAGATAGGACAAGATGCGTTCTTGTTTAAACGACCTAACCTATAGTTGATCCGACGGTCGAATAGTCTCTCGACTATTTAAGTTTTTAGTGCGACACTGAACACTGAGACAAGGAGAAATTATTGATCTGTCTAAATCTACCCTCGTTAACTATTTGGGTACAAAGGTCCGTTACTGAACACCCCAGGTCTTGGTATATATAGACTATATAACTACAGTTCTAAATTTGACTAACTAGTTCTATAAAGTTGTCAATAGTACCAACTCAACATGTGTTGCGTTCCCTTTTACAGTTGTCTGTATATAGACGCCAATGAGGGCGGCAAGTATAAAATACGGCTGAGTAAATCTTCATAACCGGCCAACTGATCCTGTACGTTTGATTCAATTATTTCGGCTTATATGTATATATATATACACACACACATGTAATATATAACATTTTTCTGACCTATATATCTGTCACTGAATGCTTATCAATACAACAATCACCGAACGGTTCCTTTCATGTCCTACGAATGGCTGGCACAAAACGATCGGTGTCCACGATTCGAACCTGAACTGCTCCGTTTCTTTAACTTCTTCAGGCAAACCTATTATCCAGTACACCACCACTGAACGTGCAAATAACATCTGTCGTCCCTTAAAATCACCCTTCAAACTCCTAGGATATCACGTGAAGGTATAAAAAAATGTTGCCTCAACTCGCTTCTGCAGTTATTAAATATCTTTATGGCTTGACTTCCTTAATTTGCGACTCTACTTTTCACAGATCTAGCGCCGCCTAGAAATTGCAAATGCGAAACCGGTCCTGCATTTTAATTACTAGGCACTCGAGTCACCATCCGTTAAAATGTTTTTTGCGGATCGTAGATACTCTACAACACGGAACTAGTTTTAATAAATTAGGTTTTTCTGATAGAGGATTACGGCATAGGAAATTGCGTATACAGTACGCATCTGACTTCTTGTCGACACAGACTTTGCTTTCGTTCTGGTCGGCTATGTGAAGTCCGAACGACCTGCGTAAACTGTCCATCTGAATATGAAAAGCCAAATGAGGTTTTCATCTGACCGACAAATCTTTGTCTTAGAAGGGGCCCCTCTGAGGGAACGGTCGCACCGTCGTCATCCGTATAGCAAAGTGTGATTTAATGAAATATATCCCGATTTCGCGCTGACCCTACAATTTTTCCGTCCCCTTAACTCGCTGTCGCCATGGTGTTTCTTCAAATTGTATATTTCTTCTGCCACTTTCTACTATACTCAACAAGTCAGCGTTACGAGGACAGGTAACAGGCTTGTGATTTTTCGATGAAAATAGACCGCTCTTCCCCCAGGCCCCACAATGTTTGCCATCTAGGTTTTTGACCGAGTAGCTGCTAAATGGAAGTGTGAGAAACTATACCACTTCTTTTATAAATCAAATCGTCCATGGGCTCAAAAACGATAGTCAAATATCTGGTACTTTTTTTTACTTGAATTGGAGTACAGTGGCCCATTTGTCAGCAATTCAGACACAAGGGAAATATAATTACAATCATGTAAACAACTTACCTATATTGTATCAATACAAGTGAAGCGGCACTTACTTTCTAAGTTGTGATATTCTAGTTGTCGAGCTGGGCACCTGGGGATAGTAGTTCCAATAGTGACAAATATCGATATAGTCGCTGATAAGCATTTTTCTATAAGAACCCTAGTGCTTTTCAATCGAGTATTCCTTCAGGAAAACCTAGTAAAACGAGTAAAGAAACCTAGTAAAAAAAACAGACGAAAAAAAAAAAGAAAAGAACGCAACTGCGATATTTGTAATTAATTTTTCATTATCACTGAATAATGGATTTCACAACGCATAAAAGCAGTAGCGTCGATTGACTACCACTACTACTACTACTAATTATTCTTATTATATTCCAATGCTGGGTGCAACGTGTTCCAGTTTCAGTAATTCCGGATTCTCGTAATCAGCAATGTAAGCTAAGTTTCAATAATGTAATCACATTCGCGGTACGTACGTTCACACCTGATCGCCCGTACGTGTAATGGATAAGATCAAGTTCATACGTTATTTACGAAAAGTTATCCAAATATATAGCTCAGTAGGATATGTGCTCAAGAAGAAATAACTACCTCTTTACTTAATAATTGACACATTGCGATACATCGAACGTGGGGCAGTCTCACAACACGGATGCACTTATCCACATGCCTATCGATAAATACCCACTTCTGTGTAGGTACCGATTATAATGTACCCTATACCATTGCTGCTAAGCGATTCAGCTACGGAAGCTATCTCACATTGACGAAGTACCCAAAACAGATCTGCGCTGCTGACAATGGGTAACCTATGGAACATACTGGCGCATCGACACACCGATACTGCAAAACTGGACATAATTATAATTAGCTCGGGCAAAAAATTTTCAGCGCCTTGCGGTTGTTACACGAAACACAGCCATGTAAAAATAGCTGTTTTTTGAAATATCAACAACAACAACGTTGAGTTTTGTCTTCATTAATATTTCAAGTGCCACGGTTGCATTGTACGGCAATGGGTGTGTGCGTGAGAAACCAAGACGTCGATGACTTGAGATATTTTAGTATTTGTTTGATGTTAGGGGACATTGCCAGTACTTTGTGT